>NW_027195984.1:0-65000 GCF_038502225.1 Cherax quadricarinatus | reverse complement strand
ACGCTACCAGTGATCAACCAGACCGTAGTGCTGGTAGTTATCAGGTCCCTGACGCTACCAGTGATCAACCAGACCGTGGTGCTGGTAGTTAGCAGGTCCCTGACGCTACCAGTGATCAACCAGACCGTGGTGCTGGTAGTTAGCAGGTCCCTGACGCTACCAGTGATCAACCAGACCGTGGTGCTGGTAGTCAGCAGGTCCCTGACGCTACCAGTGATCAACCAGACCGTGGTGCTGGTAGTTAGCAGGTCCCTGACGCTACCAGTGATCAACCAGACCGTGGTGCTGGTAGTCAGCAGGTCCCTGACGCTACCAGTGATCAACCAGACCGTGGTGCTGGTAGTTAGCAGGTCCCTGACGCTACCAGTGATCAACCAGACCGTGGTGCTGGTAGTTAGCAGGTCCCTGACGCTACCAGTGATCAACCAGACCGTGGTGCTGGTAGTTAGCAGGTCCCTGACGCTACCAGTGATCAACCAGACCGTGGTGCTGGTAGTCAGCAGGTCCCTGACGCTACCAGTGATCAACCAGACCGTGGTGCTGGTAGTTAGCAGGTCCCTGACGCTACCAGTGATCAACCAGACCGTGGTGCTGGTAGTTAGCAGGTCCCTGACGCTACCAGTGATCAACCAGACCGTGGTGCTGGTAGTTAGCAGGTCCTTGACGCTACCAGTGATCAACCAGACCGTGGTGCTGGTAGTCAGCAGGTCCCTGACGCTACCAGTGATCAACCAGACCGTGGTGCTGGTAGTTAGCAGGTCCCTGACGCTACCAGTGATCAACCAGACCGTGGTGCTGGTAGTTAGCAGGTCCCTGACGCTACCAGTGATCAACCAGACCGTGGTGCTGGTAGTTAGCAGGTCCCTGACGCTACCAGTGATCAACCAGACCGTGGTGCTGGTAGTTAGCAGGTCCCTGACGCTACCAGTGATCAACCAGACCGTGGTGCTGGTAGTTAGCAGGTCCCTGACGCTACCAGTGATCAACCAGACCGTGGTGCTGGTAGTCAGCAGGTCCCTGACGCTACCAGTGATCAACCAGACCGTGGTGCTGGTAGTTAGCAGGTCCCTGACGCTACCAGTGATCAACCAGACCGTGGAGCTGGTAGTTAGCAGGTCTTTGACGCTACCAGTGATCAACCAGACCGTGGTGCTGGTAGTTAGCAGGTCCCTGACGCTACCAGTGATCAACCAGACCGTGATGCTGGTAGTTAGCAGGTCCCTGACGCTACCAGTGATCAACCAGACCGTGGTGCTGGTAGTTAGCAGGTCCCTGACGCTACCAGTGATCAACCAGACCGTGGTGCTGGTAGTTAGCAGGTCCCTGACGCTACCAGTGATCAACCAGACCGTGGTGCTGGTAGTTAGCAGGTCCCTGACGCTACCAGTGATCAACCAGACCGTGGTGCTGGTAGTTAGCAGGTCCCTGACGCTACCAGTGATCAACCAGACCGTGGTGCTGGTAGTTAGCAGGTCCCTGACGCTACCAGTGATCAACCAGACCGTGGTGCTGGTAGTTAGCAGGTCCCTGACGCTACCAGTGATCAACCAGACCGTGGTGCTGGTAGTTAGCAGGTCCCTGACGCTACCAGTGATCAACCAGACCGTGGTGCTGGTAGTTAGCAGGTCCCTGACGCTACCAGTGATCAACCAGACCGTGGTGCTGGTAGTTAGCAGGTCCCTGACGCTACCAGTGATCAACCAGACCGTGGTGCTGGTAGTTAGCAGGTCCCTGACGCTACCAGTGATCAACCAGACCGTGGTGCTGGTAGTCAGCAGGTCCCTGACGCTACCAGTGATCAACCAGACCGTGGTGCTGGTAGTTAGCAGGTCCCTGACGCTACCAGTGATCAACCAGACCGTGGTGCTGGTAGTTAGCAGGTCCCTGACGCTACCAGTGATCAACCAGACCGTGGTGCTGGTAGTTAGCAGGTCCCTGACGCTACCAGTGATCAACCAGACCGTGGTGCTGGTAGTCAGCAGGTCCCTGACGCTACCAGTGATCAACCAGACCGTGGTGCTGGTAGTTAGCAGGTCCCTGACGCTACCAGTGATCAACCAGACCGTGGTGCTGGTAGTTAGCAGGTCCCTGACGCTACCAGTGATCAACCAGACCGTGGTGCTGGTAGTTAGCAGGTCCCTGACGCTACCAGTGATCAACCAGACCGTGGTGCTGGTAGTTAGCAGGTCCCTGACGCTACCAGTGATCAACCAGACCGTGGTGCTGGTAGTTAGCAGGTCCCTGACGCTACCAGTGATCAACCAGACCGTGGTGCTGGTAGTTAGCAGGTCCCTGACGCTACCAGTGATCAACCAGACCGTGGTGCTGGTAGTTAGCAGGTCCCTGACGCTACCAGTGATCAACCAGACCGTGGTGCTGGTAGTTAGCAGGTCCCTGACGCTACCAGTGATCAACCAGACCGTGGTGCTGGTAGTTAGCAGGTCCTTGACGCTACCAGTGATCAACCAGACCGTGGTGCTGGTAGTCAGCAGGTCCCTGACGCTACCAGTGATCAACCAGACCGTGGTGCTGGTAGTTAGCAGGTCCCTGACGCTACCAGTGATCAACCAGACCGTGGTGCTGGTAGTTAGCAGGTCCCTGACGCTACCAGTGATCAACCAGACCGTGGTGCTGGTAGTTAGCAGGTCCCTGACGCTACCAGTGATCAACCAGACCGTGGTGCTGGTAGTTAGCAGGTCCCTGACGCTACCAGTGATCAACCAGACCGTGGTGCTGGTAGTTAGCAGGTCCCTGACGCTACCAGTGATCAACCAGACCGTGGTGCTGGTAGTTAGCAGGTCCCTGACGCTACCAGTGATCAACCAGACCGTGGTGCTGGTAGTTAGCAGGTCCCTGACGCTACCAGTGATCAACCAGACCGTGGTGCTGGTAGTTAGCAGGTCCCTGACGCTACCAGTGATCAACCAGACCGTGGTGCTGGTAGTTAGCAGGTCCCTGACGCTACCAGTGATCAACCAGACCGTGGTGCTGGTAGTTAGCAGGTCCCTGACGCTACCAGTGATCAACAAGACAGTGTTGCTGGTAGTTAGCAGGTCCCTGACGCTACCAGTGATCAACCAGACCGTGGTGCTGGTAGTTAGCAGGTCCCTGACGCTACCAGTGATCAACCAGACCGTGGTGCTGGTAGTTAGCAGGTCCCTGACGCTACCAGTGATCAACCAGACCGTGGTGCTGGTAGTTAGCAGGTCCCTGACGCTACCAGTGATCAACCAGACCGTGGTGCTGGTAATTAGCAGGTCCCTGACGCTACCAGTGATCAACCACGCTACCAGTGATCAACCAGACCGTGGTGCTGGTAGTCAGCAGGTCCCTGACGCTACCAGTGATCAACCAGACCGTGGTGCTGGTAGTTAGCAGGTCCCTGACGCTACCAGTGATCAACCAGACCGTGGTGCTGGTAGTTAGCAGGTCCCTGACGCTACCAGTGATCAACCAGACCGTGGTGCTGGTAGTTAGCAGGTCCCTGACGCTACCAGTGATCAACCAGACCGTGGTGCTGGTAGTTAGCAGGTCCCTGACGCTACCAGTGATCAACCAGACCGTGGTGCTGGTAGTCAGCAGGTCCCTGACGCTACCAGTGATCAACCAGACCGTGGTGCTGGTTGTTAGCAGGTCCCTGACGCTACCTGTGATCAACCAGACCGTGGTGCTGGTAGTTAGCAGGTCCCTGACGCTACCAGTGATCAACCAGACCGTGGTGCTGGTAGTTAGCAGGTCCCTGACGCTACCAGTGATCAACCAGACCGTGGTGCTGGTAGTTAGCAGGTCCCTGACGCTACCAGTGATCAACCAGACCGTGGTGCTGGTAGTTAGCAGGTCCCTGACGCTACCAGTGATCAACCAGACCGTGGTGCTGGTAGTTAGCAGGTCCCTGACGCTACCAGTGATCAACCAGACCGTGGTTCTGGTAGTTAGCAGGTCCCTGACGCTACCAGTGATCAACCAGACCGTGGTGCTGGTAGTTAGCAGGTCCCTGACGCTACCAGTGATCAACCAGACCGTGGTGCTGGTAGTTAGCAGGTCCCTGACGCTACCAGTTATCAACCAGACCTGTGGTGCTGGTAGCAGGTCCCTGACGCTACCAGTGATCAACCAGACCTACACTAGGAAGGTTGACAAGTTCGCAGCTCAGTGGTAGTGCTGCACCTGCGTCCTCCCAGAACCTTCTAAATCCACTTCATTCTTCCAGTAATGCACACTTACATACACACTTACATACACACTTACATACACACTTACACGCTTACATATATTCGTACAAACATGCATACATACACAAACGTACATCAACACATATATCTGCATGTATATATACACACATACATACCTACGTATATACATTCATACATACATAAATACACACAACCACATACATACGTACATACATATATACATACATTCTTACCTGTGTACAAACATACAAACGAGCAAGCATATACAAACACATATATACATAAATTTATACATACAAACATACATACATACATACATACATACATACAGACATACAGATGTACATACATGCATACATACATACATACACAAACAAAAACATACGTACGCAAGCACATACACACATACATATTTAATTTATGTACACCTCTCCACATTCAAATATGATAATTCAACTTAAATTAGATCTGAAAATCTCGAATCATTTACATAATGAGGAAAAAAGTGAAAGTAATGCATTATGTGATCACAGGAGTGAGAGTAACACGTCATGTGATCACGAGAGTGAGAGTAACACGTCATGTGATCACGAGAGTGAGAGTAACACGTCATGTGATCACAAGAGTGAGAGTAACACGTCATGTGATCACGAGAGTGAGAGTAACACATCATGTGATCACAAGAGTGAGAGTAACACGTCATGTGATCACAGGAGTGAGAGTAACACATCATGTGATCACAAGAGTGAGAGTAACACGTCATGTGATCACAAGAGTGAGAGTAACACGTCATGTGATCACAAGAGTGAGAGTAACACGTCATGTGATCACGAGAGTGAGAGTAACACGTCATGTGATCACGAGAGTGAGAGTAACACGTCATGTGATCACGAGAGTGAGAGTAACACGTCATGTGATCACAAGAGTGAGAGTAACACGTCATGTGATCACGAGAGTGAGAGTAACACGTCATGTGATCACGAGAGTGAGAGTAACACGTCATGTGATCACAGGAGTGAGAGTAACACATCATGTGATCACAAGAGTGAGAGTAACACATCATGTGATCACAAGAGTGAGAGTAACACATCATGTGATCACAAGAGTGAGAGTAACACATCATGTGATCACAAGAGTGAGAGTAACACGTCATGTGATCACAGGAGTGAGAGTAACACGTCATGTGATCACAGGAGTGAGAGTAACACATCATGTGATCACAAGAGTGAGAGTAACACGTCATGTGATCACAAGAGTGAGAGTAACACATCATGTGATCACAAGAGTGAGAGTAACACGTCATGTGATCACAGGAGTGAGAGTAACACATCATGTGATCACAAGAGTGAGAGTAACACGTCATGTGATCACAGGAGTGAGAGTAACACGTCATGTGATCACAAGAGTGAGAGTAACACGTCATGTGATCACAAGAGTGAGAGTAACACGTCATGTGATCACAGGAGTGAGAGTAACACGTCATGTGATCACAAGAGTGAGAGTAACACGTCATGTGATCACAAGAGTGAGAGTAACACATCATGTGATCACAAGAGTGAGAGTAACACGTCATGTGATCACAAGAGTGAGAGTAACACATCATGTGATCACAAGAGTGAGAGTAACACGTCATGTGATCACAAGAGTGAGAGTAACACGTCATGTGATCACAAGAGTGAGAGTAACACGTCATGTGATCACGAGAGTGAGAGTAACACGTCATGTGATCACAGGAGTGAGAGTAACACATCATGTGATCACGAGAGTGAGAGTAACACATCATGTGATCACAAGAGTGAGAGTAACACATCATGTGATCACAAGAGTGAGAGTAACACGTCATGTGATCACGAGAGTGAGAGTAACACGTCATGTGATCACGAGAGTGAGAGTAACACATCATGTGATCACAAGAGAGAGAGTAACACGTCATGTGATTACAAGAGTGAGAGTAACACATCATGTGATCACAAGAGTGAGAGTAACACGTCATGTGATCACGAGAGTGAGAGTAACACGTCATGTGATCACGAGAGTGAGAGTAACACATCATGTGATCACAAGAGTGAGAGTAACACGTCATGTGATCACAAGAGTGAGAGTAACACATCATGTCATCACAAGAGTGAGAGTAACACATGTGATCACAAGAGTGAAAGTAACACATCATGTGATCACAAGAGAGAGAGTAACACGTCATGTCATCACAAGAGTGAGAGTAACACATGTGATCACAAGAGTGAGAGTAACACATCATGTGATCACAAGAGAGAGAGTAACACGTCATGTGATCACAAGAGAGAGAGTAACACGTCATGTCATCACAAGAGTGAGAGTAACACATGTGATCACAAGAGTGAGAGTAACACATGTGATCACAAGAGTGAGAGTAACACATGTGATCACAAGAGTGAGAGTAACACGTCATGTGATCACAAGAGAGAGAGTAACACGTCATGTCATCACAAGAGTGAGAGTAACACATGTGATCACAAGAGTGAGAGTAACACATGTGATCACGAGAGTGAGAGTAACACGTCATGTGATTACAAGAGTGAGAGTAACACATCATGTGATCACAAGAGTGAGAGTAACACGTCATGTGATCACAAGAGTGAGAGTAACACATCATGTCATCACAAGAGTGAGAGTAACACATGTGATCACAAGAGTGAAAGTAACACATCATGTGATCACAAGAGAGAGAGTAACACGTCATGTGATCACAAGAGTGAGAGTAACACATCATGTGATCACAAGAGTGAGAGTAACACATCATGTGATCACAAGAGAGAGAGTAACACGTCATGTGATCACAAGAGAGAGAGTAACACGTCATGTGATCACAAGAGAGAGAGTAACACATCATGTGATCACAAGAGAGAGAGTAACACGTCATGTGATCACAAGAGAGAGAGTAACACGTCATGTGATCACAAGAGAGAGAGTAACACGTCATGTGATCACAAGAGAGAGAGTAACACGTCATGTGATCACAAGAGTGAGAGTAACACGTCATGTGATCACAAGAGTGAGAGTAACACATCATGTCATCACAAGAGTGAGAGTAACACATGTGATCACAAGAGTGAAAGTAACACATCATGTGATCACAAGAGAGAGAGTAACACGTCATGTGATCACAAGAGTGAGAGTAACACGTCATGTCATCACAAGAGTGAGAGTAACACGTCATGTGATCACAAGAGTGAGAGTAACACATCATGTGATCACAAGAGAGAGAGTAACACGTCATGTGATCACAAGAGAGAGAGTAACACGTCATGTGATCACAAGAGAGAGAGTAACACGTCATGTCATCACAAGAGAGAGAGTAACACGTCATGTCATCACAAGAGTGAGAGTAACACATCATGTGATCACAAGAGTGAGAGTAACACATCATGTGATCACAAGAGTGAGAGTAACACATCATGTGATCACAAGAGAGAGAGTAACACGTCATGTCATCACAAGAGTGAGAGTAACACATCATGTGATCACAAGAGTGAGAGTAACACATCATGTGATCACAAGAGTGAGAGTAACACGTCATGTGATCACAAGAGAGAGAGTAACACGTCATGTGATCACAAGAGAGAGAGTAACACGTCATGTGATCACAAGAGAGAGAGTAACACGTCATGTCATCACAAGAGTGAGAGTAACACATGTGATCA
The DNA here is from genome assembly GCF_038502225.1 of Cherax quadricarinatus. Lineage (NCBI taxonomy): Eukaryota > Metazoa > Arthropoda > Malacostraca > Decapoda > Parastacidae > Cherax > Cherax quadricarinatus. The sequence goes on along the minus strand of NW_027195984.1, from coordinate 57,127 downwards.
CAAGAGTGAGAGTAACACATGTGATCACGAGAGTGAGAGTAACACGTCATGTGATCACAAGAGAGAGAGTAACACGTCATGTGATTACAGGAGTGAGAGTAACACATCATGTGATCACAAGAGTTGTGTGTGCGTGAGCGCGCGCGTCGCTATGTCTATCTTGTAGGAACAAATGCGAAATAAAAATTCTGTTACCCCAAAAAAAAAAAAAAAAATTGGCTTCATCGACTCTTTAAATCAAATCAGCGAAATAATGTAATTACTCTCGCAAAATATAATTGATTTTTCTCGGCCAATCATGTTACATTTTCCACTAACTTTTCTGTTACCTCTTGTTTAGTTTTTATCAAATCCCTCCCCTATATATATATATATATATATATATATATATATATATATATATATATATATATATATATATATATATATATGTGTTATTTATTTATTTATTTCCAAGGAGCTAGAAAAGATGCAAAATAACCACAGGTGTTGCAATCAAGACAACACTGTGTTGGCTGTGTTGAACTACACAACATTGTTGGGCAAGATTGTTGAGGGAATAGATTCAATCTATCAGCCCAGTAGGCTAGTTAGGTATCCCTGAAGGATAGGGGATACCTTTAAGTTAAGTATCTAGTGAGAGATTCCTTTAATTTAGGTATCCCTGAAGGGAGGATACCTTTAATTTAAGGTATCCCTGAAGGGAGGATACCTTTAATTTAAAGTGTCCCTGAAGGGAGGATACCTTTACTTTACTTATCTCTGAAAGAAGGATATCTTTAATTTAGGTATTCACAAAGAGAGATACCTTTAATTTAAATATATCAGAACAAGGTACCCTTAAACCAAGGCTGTGGAGTCGTAGAGTCATTGAGTCGTGGAGTCATGGAGTCGTGGAGTCATGTATTCATGGAGTCATTGAGTCATGGAGTCATGGATTCGTGGAGTCATGGAGTCATGGAGTCGTGGAGTCATGGATTCGTGGAGTCATTGAGTCATGGAGTCATGGATTCGTGGAGTCATGGAGTCATGGAGTCGTGGATTCGTGGAGTCATGGAGTCGTGGAGTCGTGGAGTCATGGAGTCATGGAGTCATGGAGTCGTGGAGTCATGGAGTCGTGGAGTCATGGAGTCGTGGAGTCATGGAGTCGTGGAGTCATGGAGTCGTGGAGTCATGGAGTCATGGAGTCATGGAGTCGTGGAGTCGTGGAGTCCTGGAGTCATGGAGTCGTGGAGTCATGGAGTCATGGAGTCGTGGAGTCATGGAGTCATGGAGTCATGGAGTCATGGAGTCATGGAGTCGTGGAGTCATGGAGTCGTGGAGTCATGGAGTCATGGAGTCATGGAGTCGTGGAGTCATGGAGTCGTGGAGTCATGGAGTCGTGGAGTCATGGAGTCGTGGAGTCATGGAGTCGTGGAGTCGTGGAGTCGTGGAGTCGTGGAGTCATGGAGTCGTGGAGTCATGGAGTCATGGAGTCATGGAGTCGTGGAGTCATGGAGTCGTGGAGTCATGGAGTCGTGGAGTCGTGGAGTCATGGAGTCATGGAGTCATGGAGTCGTGGAGTCATGGAGTCGTGGAGTCATGGAGTCGTGGAGTCATGGAGTCATGGAGTCGTGGAGTCATGGAGTCATGGAGTCATGGAGTCATGGAGTCATTGAGTCATGGAGTCATGGAGTCATGGAGTCATCATGGAGTCATGGAGTCGTGGAGTCATGGAGTCGTGGAGTCATGGAGTCGTGGAGTCATCATGGAGTCATGGAGTCATGGAGTCGTGGAGTCGTGGAGTCGAGTCATGGAGTCTTGGAGTCATGGAGTCGTGGAGTCGTGGAGTCATGGAGTCATGGAGTCATGGTCATGGAGTCATGGAGTCGTGGAGTCATGGAGTCGTGGAGTCGTGGAGTCGTGGATCGTGGAGTCGGAGTCGTCATGGAGTCATGGAGTCATGGAGTCATGGTCTCGTGGAGTCTTGGAGTCATGGAGTCGTGGAGTCCTGGAGTCGTGGAGTCGTGGAGTCATGGAGTCATGGAGTCGTGGAGTCATGGAGTCATGGAGTCATGGAGTCATCGGAGTCGTGGAGTCATGGAGTCGTGGAGTCCTGGAGTCATGGAGTCCTGGAGTCGTGGAGTGGAGTCGTGGAGTCATGGAGTCGTGGAGTCATGAGTCATGGAGTCGTGGAGTCGTGGAGTCGTGGAGTCGTGGAGTCGTGGAGTCCTGGAGTCATGGAGTCGTGGAGTCAGTCATGGAGTCATGGAGTCATGGAGTCGTGGAGTCGTGGAGTCGGAGTCGTGGAGTCATGGAGTCGTGGAGTCAGTCATGGAGTCATGGAGTCGTGGAGTCATGGAGTCGTGGAGTCATGGAGTCATGGAGTCGTGGAGTCATGGAGTCGTGGAGTCGTGGAGTCGTGGAGTCGTGGAGTCATGGAGTCGTGGAGTCGTGGAGTCGTGGAGTCGTGGAGTCGTGGAGTCATGGAGTCGTCGTGGAGTCGTGGAGTCGTGGAGTCGTGGAGTCGTGTCGTGGAGTCGTGGAGTCGGAGTCATGGAGTCGTGGAGTCATGGAGTCATGGAGTCGGAGTCGTGGAGTCGTGGAGTCGTGGAGTCGTGGAGTCATGGAGTCGTGGAGTCGTGGAGTCATGGAGTCATGGAGTCATGGAGTCGTGGAGTCGTGGAGTCATGGAGTCATGGAGTCGTGGAGTCGTGGAGTCGTGGAGTCGTGGAGTCGTGGAGTCATGGAGTCATGGAGTCATGGAGTCGTGGAGTCATGGAGTCATGGAGTCGTGGAGTCGTGGAGTCATGGAGTCATGGAGTCGTGGAGTCGTGGAGTCATGGAGTCGTGGAGTCGTGGAGTCGTGGAGTCGTGGAGTCGTGGAGTCGTGGAGTCATGAGTCGTCATGGAGTCATGGAGTCGTGGATCGTGAGTCATGGAGTCGTGGAGTCTTGGAGTCTTGGAGTCGTGGAGTCGTGGAGTCGTGGAGTCATGGAGTCGTGGAGTCGTGGAGTCATGGAGTCATGGAGTCGTGGAGTCATGGAGGAGTCGTCTTGGAGTCGTGGAGTCGTGGAGTCATGGAGTCGTGGAGTCGTGGAGTCATGGAGTCGTGGAGTCGTGGAGTCGTGGAGTCATGGAGTCATGGAGTCGTGGAGTCGTGGAGTCATGGAGTCGTGGAGTCGTGGAGTCATGGAGTCGTGGAGTCGTGGAGTCATGGAGTCGTGGAGTCGTGGAGTCATGGAGTCGTGGAGTCGTGGAGTCATGGAGTCATGGAGTCGTGGAGTCGTGGAGTCGTGGAGTCGTGGAGTCGTGGAGTCATGGAGTCGTGGAGTCGTGGAGTCATGGAGTCATGGAGTCATGGAGTCATGGAGTCGTGGAGTCGTGGAGTCATGGAGTCATGGAGTCATGGAGTCGTGGAGTCGTGGAGTCATGGAGTCGTGGAGTCATGGAGTCATGGAGTCATGGAGTCATGGAGTCATGGAGTGTGAGTCATGGAGTCATGGAGTGGAGTCGTGGAGTGGAGTCGTGGAGTCGTGGAGTCATGTGGAGTCATGGAGTCATGTGGAGTCATGGAGTCGTGGAGTCGTGGAGTCGTGGAGTCATGGAGTGGAGTCATGGAGTCATGGAGTCATGGAGTCGTGGAGTCGTGGAGTCGTGGAGTCGTGGAGTCATGGAGTCGTGGAGTTGTGGAGTCATGGAGTCGTGGAGTCATGGAGTCGTGGAGTCGGAATCAGAATTTATGTAAAGTATAAATTAAACAATAGTTCAATCTGGAAAAAGAAAATTATGAACCTAATTAAGTTCATCTCTTTTAAAAAAGGTTATTTATTAAGTTGTTATAGATGTTCAATTACTTTTTACTTTTTTGTAGTTTTAAGTTTGAATTTTTTTTGGTTAATATCAAAGGATATACTTCAGATTTTTGAACTAGCATAGAAATATTTTTGACTCAGATTTTATTCTATAGTTTCTTCCATTTAAATCCTATTTCTTGGTACATGATCGTCTTTTTTTATATAAAAATATAACCTTATTGTTTCCATTTTTCAAGTTTTATTCTTTATTTAACCATAAGATTACTAAATGTAATTTCTTTAATAAATAAAAAAAAGGGCCAGAATGGCATAAGTATAACATTTAGAGCCAAGTTCTAACAGGTTACTGAGCTTACATGTTGCAAGCTTACATGTTGCAAGCTTGCATGTTGCAAGCTTACATGTTGCATGCTTACATGTTGCAAGCTTGCATGTTGCAAGCTTACATGTTGCAAGCTTACATGTTGCAAGTTTGCATGTTGCAAGCTTACATGTTGCAAGCTTACATGTTGCAAGCTTACATGTTGCAAACTTACATGTTGCAAGCTTACATGTTGCAAGCTTACATGTTGCAAGCTTATATGTTGCAAGTTTATATGTTGCAAGCTTACATGTTGCAAGCTTACATGTTGCAAGCTTACATGTTGCAGGCTTGCATGTTGCAAGCTTACATATTGCAAGCTTACATATTGCAAGCTTGCATGATGCGAGCCTGCATGTTGCAAGCTTACATGTTGCAAGCTTACATGTTGCAAGCTTGCAATCCATATAGCAGATATATAATTAGTAGATTTATAATTTATTCCCTGTATCGATATATAATTAAAGGATTTGGAGTTGAAGTTTTAAGTGGGGAGTCCACAGTCTTGGTTTAAGGTACGCATCTTTCACGGAGAGTACCTTAAATTAGGTATCCCAGAAGGGGCAGTACCTTTAAGTAAGGTATCCTGGAACACGCGTGTCTTTTAGTTAGATATCCCTGGCGTGGAGGTACCGTTAAATTAGGTATCCCTGAATTAGAAATACCTTCAAGTTAGGTATCCGTGAAGGTACCTTTAAGTTATGTATCCTTGAATATGAGCATCTTTAAATTAGGTATCCATGAAAGGATGATACCTTTTATTTGGATATCCTTGAAAGGACGATATGACTTTAGGTATCCCTGAATGAGAGGGGGAGGGGTTACTTAAGTGTTTGACAACAAATTCTCCTCAGGTTCTCGTTTACAGAACGAGAACGCCTCATGCGATAGCCTTCAAACTTTCACAGTTGGGAGGGGGTAGAGATTGAGGCACCTACTAACACCTGGTCACCGAGAATAACAAAAAGGCACAATATCGTGACTGGAACATTACACAGATAACCCGCTAATGGGAGAGAGAGCTTACAACGACGTTTCTGTCCAAGTTGGACCATTTACAAAGTCACACTGCGAGTTATTTGTGTATTGTTGTGGTCACTACTACGTAGGTCATTCCTGATTTTAGACTTCCGTACGACAACTTGAGAAATCCTCTTCAGATCGACTTCAAACTTCCACCACTGGTGAGTGCTGCAGAGAAAAAAGGTTGAGAATGTTAGTGGTTGGTGGAGGCGCCAATTTGCCAATTTCTCTGAAGATATTGTGAGAACTGAAGTGTTATTTACCATGCTATAATCTGTGAATGCCTCGTCTGATAGGTTTGTAACCTTCACCGGTGATGTGTGTTGCTTAGAAGAAGGTTGAGATTGTTAAAGGAATGTGTAGGTGCCAGTTTACAAATAGCTTCATTGTTTAACAGCAGATACATCTTATACATACATATTTATATATATATATATCTATATATATATATATATATATATATATATATATATATATATATATATATATATATATATATATATATATATATATATATTGTTTTCATTTATATTTTTATTTGTATTGTGCTTTTTTTTTATTTTTTGGTATTTTTATTTATATTTTATTTGTGTAGTGGTTTTATTATTTGGGGTTTTCATTTATATTTTTATTTTTTAGGAACTTTTTAAGTTTCACTTCATTATTGTAAAGCTGAACATATTCTTATGTACAGGAGACGTAATAAATATGCGCGTCCATAAGTATGTCCGATGTAGACAGTGTGACTGTCCCAGGTCTTGTGTCCCATAACTCCCTTTATGGGAGTTTATTGGCCTAGGACCAGTCACTCCCACCAGGACACAACTTTTGTATAGAAGACGATGCTCCATGACATACTGCCCATGACATGAAGAATGGGCTACATTATTATGGTTGTCCCATAGTTTAATGACTCGCCTGGAAACCCACTGGATTTTAATCCGAGAGAGAGAGAGAGAGAGCGTTTGGAAACTTGGTAAGCTTAAGCTTGGTGGCACGGACGTGTCCTGCAACCCTAAAATCTGGAGTGCCGTTAAGCAGGTGTGGGAGGATACTGACTCTTCTGTCTTTCATAAGTTGGCCTTAGCAGTGCCTGGGAGACTTAGGGAGTGCCTCAAGAGGTAGCATCATTCTACGAAATATTGGTTCTGTAATTTATATTTCAGATATATACTTTTAAAATCAGAGGTGAGCAGTCTCCTTGTTAGTGTTCTCTTAATGCTCGTGCATATTGGTGACGTCTGCTGTAGTGTTCGTTGCCTCCTCCAAGAGTTTTCGTTTATAGCTAGAGAACGCTTCATCAGATCAGCTTCAAATGTTCAACACTAGTGAACGTTAACAAGGGAAAGGTTCATGGAACTGTTGGGACGAGAATGTTCTCTTTTGGCAAGTTTACAATGCCATTCCCATTGCTATTAGTTTTACTACTATTGCTGTTGCTGCTGATGCTGCTGATGCTACTGTTACTGTTACTGTTATTACTACCCTACCTTCTTCACCGCTCCCTTACCGTATTCTCTTCTGGCCTTCCCTACTTTTCTCGCCCTAGTTGTGATTTGACAATGGTCCAGGACGGAGAGAAACGTGTGAGTATTTTTCAAACTGTAAACAGAAAGTGAGTGTGCCAATATATATATATATATATATATATATATATATATATATATATATATATATATATATATATATATATATATATATATATATATATATATATATATATATATATATATATATATATATTGATCGTCAGAGAACTGTGGTGGCAACTTTTTTGTTAGTGTGAGAGGCAGGGAAAAGTTATCTTAAATATTGTGTATGGATATTATGATTAAAGAGAGAGGAATTATACAGTGTGAAGGCGTGCGATAGCAGAAGCTTCAATGTGTTCGGTCATGTAGAGAGAATACAGAAAGAGGAACAATATATATTTTTTTAACTCTTTGCACGAAATTTGATAAAAATGCATGATGTGGTCATCAAACTTTAAGTGATGCTGCGTCTTCCTGAGGCGAAGTTCCGCCTTGACTTTACCTTGTGTAAGTTTTAATGTGTCAGTATTATTTAACAAAACCGTTTCCACAAGGCATGAGGATGAAGAAGAGTGAAGGATTGAGAGGATGAAGAAGAGAGAAGGATTGAGAGGATGAGGAAGAGAGAAGGATTGACAGGGTGAGGAAGAGAGAAGGATTGAGAGGATGAAGAAGAGAGAAGGATTGAGAGGATGAAGAAGAGAGAAGGATTGACAGGGTGAGGAAGAGAGAAGGATTGAGAGGATGAGGAGGAGAGAAGGATTGACAGGGTGAGGAAGAGAGAAGGATTGACAGGGTGAGGAAGAGAGATTAAAGAAGAGAGAAGGATTGAGAGGATGAAGAAGAGAGAAGGATTGAGAGGATGAGGAGGAGAGAAGGATTGACAGGGTGAGGAAGAGAGGAGGATGAGGAAGAGAGAAGGATTGACAGGGTGAGGAAGAGAGAAGGATTGACAGGGTGAGGAAGAGAGGAGGATGAGAAAGAGAGAAGGATTGACAGGGTGAGGAAGAGAGGAGGATGAGGAAGAGAGAAGGATTGACAGGGTGAGGAAGAGAGAAGGATTGACAGGGTGAGGAAGTGAGGAGGATGAGGAAGAGAGAAGGATTGACAGGGTAAGGAAGAGAGAAGGATTGAGAGGATGAGAAAGAAAGATTGAGATGCTGAGGAACAGACAAGGATTGACAGGGTGAGGAAGAGAGAAGGATTGAGAGGATGAGGAAGAGAGAAGGATTGAAAGGAGAAGGATTGAGAATATGAGGAAGAGAGAAGGATTGAGAGGACGAAAAAGAGAGAAGGATTGAGAGGAAGAAGAGAGAAGGATTGAGAGGATGAGGAAGAAAGAAGGATTGACAGGGTGAGGAAGAGAGGAGGATTGAGAGGATAAAGAAGAGAGAAGGATTGAGAGGATGAGGAAGAGAGAAGGATTGACAGGGTGAGGAATAGAGAAGGATTGAGAGGATAAAGAAGAGAGAAGGATTGAGAGGATAAAGAAGAGAGAAGGATTGAGGTGTTGAGGAAGAGAAAAGGATTGAGAGGATGAGGAAGAGAGAAGAATTGAGAGGATGAGGAAGAGAGAAGGATTGAGAGGACGAAGAAGAGAGAAAGATTAAGATGTTGAGGAAGAGAGAAGAATTGAGAGGATGAAAAGAAGAGAAGGATTGAGAGGATGAGGAAGAGAGAAAGATTGAGATGTTGAGGAACAGAGGAGGATTGAGAGGATGAGGAAGAGAGAAGGATTGAGATGTTGAGGAAGAGAGAAGGATTGAGATGTTGAGGAAGAGAGAAGGATTGAGATGTTGAGGAACAGAGGAGGATTGAGATGTTGAGGAAAAGAGAAGGATTGAGAGGATGAGGAAGAGAGAAAGCTTGAGATGTTGAGAAAGAGAGAAGGATTGAGAGGATGAGGAAGAGAGAAGGATTGAGATGTTGAGGAAGAGAGAAGGAGTGAGAGGATGAGGAAGAGAGAAAGATTGAGTGGATGAGGAAGAGAGAAGGATTGAGAGGATGAGGAGAGAAGGATTGAGAGGATGAGGAAGAGAGAAGGATTGAGATGTTGAGGAAGAGAGAAGGATTGAGATGTTGAGGAAGAGAGAAGGATTGAGATGTTGGGGAAGAGAGAAGGATTGAGATGTTGAAAGGATTGAAACGAGTGAATATTTGTGTCAGACGATGTTGGAGTGTGAGCATGTGTGAGCATGTGTCTCGTCTCACTGATGTCTGACACAGCGGAAATCTGACACTCTGGTTACTCAAGGGTAATAAATGGTGATAAAATGCTTTGTAAATCTTGCCACATACCTATGTACTGTGATGTTATAACCTGGGTGTGATGTCACCTAGGTGTTTTGTATCACCTGGGTGTGATGTCATCTGGGTCGTCCTAGCACACACAAATTACATGCAGTTTTGATGTAGCGTCTGTGTTTACTGATCCTCTTGATGGTCGACCGAGGAGGCTAGTAAGAACTTACGTTATCTTCCTCTTCACACAGCTTCCTCTAGCACTGCAAATTAAACACATCATCGAAAATCTCCATCACATATACAGAACATGAAGGAACTCTGGCTTCATGGGAACGAGGAATTTCAAGCCACTACCTGCCTAAATGACCCACATAACCTCGTCCATTCAGAAAAACAATATATAATATAGATTTACAACTGACAAGCAGCGTATTATACCTAAGATGAGTTTGTATTATATGAAACAGTCTCAGACCTGAGCAGGAGGAGGATCTTTGGTTGCTTTCTGAAAAATGTTTCTATATCCGACCGTGATGGGTTGGTCCACCTTCTTTTTTGTTCACTAAAGATATTATTGTTGGTGTACGTGTGTGTATTTCATATTTAACGATTTTTTTATAACTCGTACACAAATATTGCTTTAGATATAAACTAAAAATGGGTTTCTTCTCTCTCTCTCTCTCTCTCTCTCTCTCTCTCTCTCTCTCTCTCTCTCTCTCTTCCCCCTCCTCCCTCTCTGTTCCCTCTCTCTTTGTTCCCCCTGCTTCTGTCTGTGCCCCTCCTTCCTCCTCCTTCTTGTCCTCCCTCACTAGTTCGACCAACATCAGTAAGCATCAGTGAGCCGGCGTCACCGCTGGTCGAGGGTCAAGAGGCAAGGCTAGAGTGTGTGGCACTGGGTGCCTACCCTGCCGCTGACCTATCCTGGAGCCTCACCCCTACCCACGCAACCAGCCCCATCACCCTACCCTCTGCGGTGAGTGAGGACGTGGGAAGGAGGGAGAAATTTGAGAATAATCTTAATGTTTTACATGAAATAAAAAAATAATCGAGATTACTCAATATCATCACGTCTTTCAAGCTTCTCTTCATTTTTCTTCCAACTTTTCTCTTTGTTTTACTTGTGTGTGTTTGTGTCTGTGTTCAGTCGCGGCATCTAGGTCAGAAGACGTCATCCCTGGCACGGGTGACCCCCACTGCTGACGACCACCTGGCGACCCTCACCTGCTCAGCACACAACCCTAACATTACTGGACGACCCATCACTACCTCCATTCTCCTCCATGTTGTCTGTGAGTACTGAATCTGTTAGTTACACTCCATCACCACCTCCATCCTCCTCCACGTCTATGAGTCCTGAGAATCTTAAGTTATTACATACTCCATCACCACTTATTATTCAGTTACCACTGAAACAGTTCTTGGACACGAGCTACAGAAGTGGGTCCCGTCCACTTCTCATCTAACATCAACTGTTGCACCTCTTAGTACATAAAGGTCTGTCTTCCTGCCTGTACTTCAGAATTATTAAAATTAAGATACTCAACACTTGCTTCCAGGATGATGGACTGTGTGTGCTTCTTCCACTGCCTTCTATGCATAGTTCCACAAGATTGAGGGACTGATTATCTCATTTTACATTGTCTGTGTATGGTTCTAAAAGACTGAGGGAACTGTTTACCTCATCTTCCACTTTATCTTTGTGTATGGTTAGATTAAGTAAGAATAGTCAGGAAACAGGACAAGTGTTTCCTGACGCGGGTCTTAGCCATATGATGACCCGCCACTGGAGCTTTTGGTCATCTGACCAAGACCTTCCGCTGACTTACCTGTCCACCCCTTTAAAAATTAAGGCTATTATTGTAACCAGTTTTTGTGAAAGCTTATGAAAGTCTGGGGGACTGATTACCTTATCTTCCTCTGTCTTTGTATATCATCTCTTCACTGAACTAACAAAAAAAGCCACTGGTGGGCGAAACATCTTCAGTTAATGATACACAGGTGTTGCACATGTCTGATTCATCATATGGTCGGTGTTGCATATCATTATCGTAATGTTTATATTAAATATGAAACAAGAAAAATTAATTTACTACAACTTTTCACAAGAATCATTGTTTCAAGTACCTAAATATTAGTCCAAAAGTTTATAAAAATTTTCCCTAAAAGTTGTACCTTGTAGAATTTATAATAATTTGTAAGTTAATCTAAATGAATATAAATGTAAATTGTTTGAGATATTGTAAATTGTTTATATGTGCCTCTATAACCTTCTGACATTGATGTGTTATGGCTTAGTGACCCTATACTTGTCTCTCCTTCTCGGTGACCTCGTCTTCGCTCCCCACGGTGACCTGGTGTGACCTCGTGTGTGGCGGGTGAGGTCAGTCGCTCCGCGGGTGAGGCTGCAGCTGGGTGCCACTCTCGGGTCAGCGCCCATCACCGAAGGCAAGGATGTTTACTTCGAATGTGAGGTGGTGGCCAACCCTCCTGTGAGAGAGATTGTCTGGAGGAAGGATGTGAGTATCAGGGAAGGGAGGGATAGAGGGAGGGAGAGACGTAGGGATGGAGGGAGGCAGAGACGTAGGGATGGAGGGAGATGGATGGAAGAAGGTAGAGAGAGAGAGAGAGAGAGAGATAAGAGGGCTGCTATTACTACTAAGTACAAGGCTTGGAGAAGGTATAAGAGGCATCTCAATATCTATAACAAGAACCTGCCCAGACAAGTTTTTCAGCGAATGAATGAAGTTCAAAAGTGGGCAGTCTCTGTATGGGAAACTGACACAAAATTGGCATCAAGAAGAGTGGGCTCCAAAACCTGGTGGTCCTTGGTCAGGGGCCGACAAGGATATTCACCTGATGAAATTATTCTACCTCACAATCGACAGGACGGCGCTGTCTGTACTAGGAGTCAAGAAAGCTGACTTGTTTTCTGAACATTTTGCTACCCAGACACAAGTTCCTGATCCGGTTAGGGAACCTCCTGTGCTAGCTGTAAGAGGAGATGTGTCAAAGTTGTCAGAGATGACAAGACAGGCTGGTGTATCGTAAACCCCTAGACCAAAGACAGGCTGTGGACCCTGAGAAAGTGAGCCCAAGGTTGCTAGTAGATGTGCAGACCACTAGCATCACCTCTAACTCACATCTGTCAACTCTATTTAACACAGTAAATGACTTTTTTTGTACATGAATGGTATATAATATCATTACTTCATCTTTTATATATTACCTCATTTTTTTAAATACAATCCTACTGTCTTCCAATTAATTTTTTAGTTTGTGAAAATAAGCAAATGTAATCCCTGATTATAAAAAGAAGAGCAGAATGGCATTCAGCAACTACAGACTGATCTCACTCCTCTCACTCACTGGCAAAGTACCTGAGACAATAATCTCACGGCAAGTGAAAACATTTTTGACTATCACACGCTTCTTTATGACCGTCGGTATGGCCATTCTGCAGCAGATCTCATGTTTAACCTCTCCACTATATAGCACCAGTCACTGGATGAAGCCAAGATCACTTTGTAGTGCACTGGACATCCACCGAGTGTGGCATAAGGGACTCTTGGCGAACTACAAGCACTAGGAGTCTGGCTCTGACTACAAGATATATCTCTTAAGAGTAGTTCTCGATGAAAGAGTCTACAAGCCACTCAGAAGGTGCCAATGTCTACTTCAGTGACCTTCTTTACCTTATCCAGGAATTTCAAGCATATACAGATAACTGTACACTTTATTTATGGAAGAGAGGAAATCCCGACTGCTCTCAGGTACATCAATCACCCGCTTACAGTTATATTAACCTGAGTAAAACTATGACCAGTTATATTTGCATCTGATAAAATACAAATGATGGTCTCTTGGTAGCATCATACTGAATGGTACAGCAGTAGTAAGAATGATTCGAAAATGTAACATGCCGGGATGAGATGGATATCCTAGGGGTGAAATATGACCCCAAAATATCCATGAAAAATGACGTGGTAAAGCCTGTAAGGCTGTCAAGAAGCTAGCAGCACTAAGGCGTATCTCGTACCTGCTTCACAGCAGTGTGTGCAAATTTTGTTCGAGACACAAGTTCGTTCTAAACTTGAGTATGCACCACTTTCTTGGAATGCCTCCCCTTCCCAGCCTCGTTTACGACTTTTGGAAGGCGACTCATCTCTCGCCTGGTTCCGGCTGGATGGATCGGTTACTCCAACAGAACCTTCAACACCATAGAGATCTGAGTGACTTGGCTCGACTTAGCGGACAGTGAAAAAACATCTACTATACCACAAGACGGGAAGCAAACAACAACTACACTCCAGCTGTACCATTCCCAAGAACATCGCTCCATCTGAGATTCATTCCTAGAAGAACTTGAGTGTGGAACATACGTATAACATAACATTAGTGAAGTCAAGTCAATTGACCAAATGAAATCTCTGGCCCACAGATGGCTCCAGCTGTGGCCCACAGATGGCAGCTGTGGCCCATGGCTCCAGCTCCAATAGATGGCTGTGGCCAATAGATGGCTCGACAGCTGTGTGCCCACAGATGGCTCCAGCTGTGACAGATGGCTCAGCTGTGGCCCAGATGGCTCCAGCTGTGGCCCACAATGGTTCCAGCTGTGCTCTCAGCTGTGGCCCACAGATGGCTCCAGCTGTGGCCCACAGATGGCTCCAGCTGTGGCCCACAGATGGCTCCAGCTGTGGCCCACAGATGGCTCCAGCTGTGGCCCACAGATGGCTCCAGCTTCATCCTCTTCCCTACTTGCATGTTTCAGAATAAAAAAAAATAAATATTTCTGTGTTGTATATAAATGTGTTAATAAGTCACTTATCATTGAAGGGAAGATTTAAATTGCCTATTTAAGGCACAAATTTGTAAAAAAAAAAAATTGTACTTAAATGTGCCTCTTAGTTGTGGATCATTGCACTTTCAATCATCCGGAAGTTATATATGCTGGTTATTGTAAGAAGTCATAAATGCTGGTTACTCTAAGAAGTTATTTATGCTGGTTACTGTAAGTTGTTATATATGCTTGTTACTGTAAGAAGTTATATATGCTGGTTACTGTAAGTTGTTATATATGCTGGTTACTCTAAGAAGTTATTTATGCTGGTTACTGTAAGTTGTTATATATGCTTGTTACTGTAAGAAGTTATATATGCTGGTTACTGTAAGTTGTTATATATGCTGGTTACTCTAAGAAGTTATTTATGCTGGTTACTGTAAGTTGTTATATATGCTTGTTACTGTAAGAAGTTATATATGCTGGTTACTGTAAGAAGTTATATATGCTGGTTACTCTAAGAAGTTATTTATGCTGGTTACTGTAAGAAGTTATATATGCTGGTTACTCTAAGAAGTTATATATGCTGGTTACTGTAAGAAGTTATATATGCTGGTTACTGTAAGAAGTTATTTATGCTGGTTACTGTAAGAAGTTATATATGCTGGTTACTGTAAGAAGTTATTTATGCTGGTTACTGTAAGAAGTTATATATGCTGGTTACTGTAAGAAGTTATAAATGCTGGTTACTCTAAGAAGTTATTTATGCTGGTTACTGTAAGAAGTTATATATGCTGGTTGCTGTAAGAAGTTATAAATGCTGGTTACTGTAAGAAGTTATATATGCTGGTTACTCTAAGAAGTTATTTATGCTGGTTACTGTAAGAAGTTATATATGCTGGTTACTGTAAGAAGTTATATATGCTGGTTACTGTAAGTTGATATATATGCTGGTTACTGTAAGAAGTTATATATGCTGGCTGCTGTAATTTGTCATATATGCTGGTTACTGTAAGAAGTTATATATGCTGGTTACTGTAAGAAGTTATATATGCTGGTTACTGTAAGAAGTTATATATGCTGCTTACTTTAAGAAGATATATATGCTGGTAACTGTAAGAAGGTATATATGCTGGTTACTGTAAGTTGTTATATATGCTGGTTACTGTAAGAAATTACATATGCTGGTTACTGTAAGTTGTTATATATGCTGGTTACTGTAAGAAGTTATATGTGCTAGTTATTGTAAGTTGTTATATATGCTGGTTACTGTAAGAAGTTATACATGATGGTTACTGTAAGTTGTTATATATGCTGGTTACTGCAAGAAGTTATATATGCTGGTTACTGTAAGTTGTTATATATGCTGGTTACTGTAAGAAGTCATATATGCTGGTTACTGTAAAAAGTTATATATGCTGGTTACTGTAAGAAGTCATATGTGCTGGTTACTGTAAGTTGTTATATATGCTGGTTACTGTAAGAAGTTATATATGCTGGTTACTGTAAGTAGTTATATATGCTGGTTGCTGTAAGAAGTTTTATATGTTGGTTACTGTAAGTAGTTATATATGCTGGTTACTGTAAGTAGTTATATATGCTGGTTACTGCAAGAAGTTTTATATGCTGGTTACTGTAAGAAGTTATATATGCTGGTTACTGTAAGAAGTTATATACGCTGGTTACTGTAAGAAGTTATATATGCTGGTTACTGTAAGAAGTTATATATGCTGGTTACTGTAAGAAGTTTTATATGGTGGTTACTGTAAGAAGTTATATACGCTGGTTACTGTAAGAAGTTATATACGCTGGTTACTGTAAGAAGTTATATATGCTGGTTACTGTAAGAAGTTATATATGCTGGTTACTGTAAGAAGTTTTATATGCTGGTTACTGTAAGAAGTTATATATGTTGGCTACTGTAAGAAGTCATATGTGCTGGTTACTGTAAGAAGTTATATACGCTGGTTACCTGGAGACCTGGAGAGAGTTTCGGGGGTCAACGCCCCCGGGGCCCGGTCTGTGACCAGGCCTTCTGGTGGATCAGCCCCTGATCAACCAGGCTGTTGCTGCTGGCTGCACGCAAACCAACGTACGAGCCACAGCCCGGCTGATCAGGAACTGACTTTAGGTGCTTGTCCAGTGCCAGCTTGAAGACTGCCAGGGGTCTGTTGGTAATCCCCCTTATGTGTGCCGGGAGGCAGTTGAACAGTCTCGGGCCCCTGACACTTATTGTATGGTCTCTTAACGTGCTAGTGACACCCCTGCTTTTCATTGGGGGGATGGTGCATCGTCTGCCAAGTCTTTTGCTTTCGTAGTGAGTGATTTTCGTGTGCAAGTTCGGTACTAGTCCCTCTAGGATTTTCCAGGTGTATATAATCATGTATCTCTCCCTCCTGCGTTCCAGGGAATACAGGTTTAGAAACCTCAAGCGCTCCCAGTAATTGAGGTGTTTTATCTCCGTTATGCGCGCCGTGAAAGTTCTCTGTACATTTTCTAGGTCGGCAATTTCACCTGCCTTGAAAGGTGCTGTTAGAGTGCAGCAATATTCCAGCCTAGATAGAACAAGTGACCTGAAGAGTGTCATCATGGGCTTGGCCTCCCTAGTTTTGAAGGTTCTCATTATCCATCCTGTCATTTTTCTAGCAGATGCGATTGATACAATGTTATGGTCCTTGAAGGTGAGATCCTCCGACATAATCACTCCCAGGTCTTTGACGTTGGTGTTTCGCTCTATTTTGTGGCCAGAATTTGTTTTGTACTCTGATGAAGATTTAATTTCCTCATGTTTACCATATCTGAGTAATTGAAATTTCTCATCGTTGAACTTCATATTGTTTTCTGCAGCCCACTGAAAGATTTGGTTGATGTCCGCCTGGAGCCTTGCAGTGTCTGCAATGGAAGACACTGTCATGCAGATTCGGGTGTCATCTGCAAAGGAAGACACGGTGCTGTGGCTGACATCCTTGTCTATGTCGGATATGAGGATGAGGAACAAGATGGGAGCTAGTACTGTGCCTTGTGGAACAGAGCTTTTCACCGTAGCTGCCTCGGACTTTACTCTGTTGACGACTACTCTCTGTGTTCTGTTAGTGAGGAAATTATAGATCCATCGACCGACTTTTCCTGTTATTCCTTTAGCACGCATTTTGTGCGCTATTACGCCATGGTCACACTTGTCGAAGGCTTTTGCAAAGTCTGTATATATTACATCTGCATTCTTTTTGTCTTCTAGTGCATTTAGGACCTTGTCGTAGTGATCCAATAGTTGAGACAGACAGGAGCGACCTGTTCTAAACCCATGTTGCCCTGGGTTGTGTAACTGATGGGTTTCTAGATGGGTGGTGATCTTGCTTCTTAGGACCCTTTCAAAGATTTTTATGATATGGGATGTTAGTGCTATTGGTCTGTAGTTCTTTGCTGTTGCTTTACTGCCCCCTTTGTGGAGTGGGGCTATGTCTGTTGTTTTTAGTAACTGAGGGACGACCCCCGTGTCCATGCTCCCTCTCCATAGGATGGAAAAGGCTCGTGATAGGGGCTTCTTGCAGTTCTTGATGAACACAGAGTTCCATGAGTCTGGCCCTGGGGCAGAGTGCATGGGCATGTCATTTATCGCCTGTTCGAAGTCATTTGGCGTCAGGATAACATCGGATAGGCTTGTGTTAATCAAATTTTGTGGCTCTCTCATAAAAAATTCATTTTGATCTTCGACTCTCAGTCTGGTTAGCGGCTTGCTAAAAACTGAGTCATATTGGGACTTGAGTAGCTCACTCATTTCCTTGCTGTCATCTGTGTAGGACCCATCTTGTTTAAGTAGGGGCCCAATACTGGACGTTGTTCTCGATTTTGATTTGGCATAGGAGAAGAAATACTTTGGGTTTCTTTCGATTTCATTTATGGCTTTTAGTTCTTCCCGCGATTCCTGACTCCTAAAGGATTCTTTTAGCTTAAGTTCGATGCTTGCTATTTCTCTGACCAGTGTCTCCCTACGCATTTCAGATATATTGACCTCTTTTAGCCGCTCTGTTATTCTTTTCCGTCGCCTGTAAAGGGAGCGCCTGTCTCTTTCTATTTTACATCTACTCCTCCTTTTTCTTAGAGGAATAAGCCTTGTGCATACATCGAGTGCCACCGAGTTAATCTGTTCTAGGCATAAGTTGGGGTCTGTGTTGCTTAGTGTATCTTCCCAGCTTATATCGGTTAGGACTTGGTTTACTTGGTCCCACTTTATGTTTTTGTTATTGAAGTTGAATTTGGTGAATGCTCCCTCGTGACTAGTCTCATTTTGTCGGTCTGGGGCTCCACGCATACATGTCTGAACCTCAATTATGTTGTGATCTGAGTATATTGTTTTTGATATGGTGACATTTCTTATCAGATCATCATTGTTAGTGAAGATGAGGTCTAGTGTATTCTCCAGTCTAGTAGGCTCTATTATTTGCTGGTTTAAATTGAATTTTGTGCAGAGATTTAAAAGCTCGTGCGAGTGTGAGTTTTCATCAGAGCTGCCTCCTGGTGTTATTACTGCAACAATATTATTTGCTATATTCCTCCATTTTAGGTGCCTTAAGTTGAAATCCCCCAGGAGCAAGATGTTGGGTGCAGGAGCTGGAAGATTTTCCAGACAGTGGTCAATTTTTAACAGCTGTTCCTGGAATTGCTGGGATGTTGCATCCGGAGGCTTGTAGACTACCACAATGACTAGGTTTTGGTTCTCGACCTTTACTGCTAAAACTTCCACTACATCATTTGAGGCATTAAGCAGTTCTGTGCAAACAAGTGACTCTGCAATGTACAGGCCAACCTTCCCCTTTTGCCTGTTCACTCTGTCACATCTGTATAGGTTGTAACCTGGGATCCATATTTCGTTGTCCAAGTGATCCTTTATGTGGGTCTCAGTGAAAGCCGCGAACATTGCCTTTGCCTCTGCAAGCAGTCCACGGATGAAAGGTATTTTGTTGTTTGTTGCTGGCTTTAGACCCTGTATATTTGCAAAGAAGAATGTTATCGGACTGGTGGTATTGTTTGTACTGGGGGGGGGATTTTTTTTCCGGCATTAGTATCTGTATCTGTTGGTTTGGAGTGGAGGCCATCGACTGTGGTTCCACTCCAGGAATGACTGGATTTGGTGTACGATTTCTGCCATTTCCTGCCAGTTTTTTTTCCTTCCTGGCACTAAAAAACCTCTCCCTCTTGAGTGGCTGTGGCTACCCAGGTTTTCCCATGGCCTGGATGTTTTGTATCTTTTTGTCCCCTTTAGATGGTATGCCTGGCAATTTAAGTTATAGCACAGTCTTTCCTGTACTGAAGAGGTACACATTTCAGGGTAAAAAAGCTTACAGGAAGGGAGTTTGCATTTTCCTGTTGTCATATGGGCATGGCATTTTCTAGGGTGGTCATAGTTGCATGTCCCATCTGTTTTTCCAGATTTCCCATACTGTAAGAAGTTATATATGCTGGTTATTGTAAGAAGTTATATATGCTGGTTACTGTAAGAAGTTTTATATGCTGGTTACTGTAAGAAGTTATATATGCTGGTTACTGTAAAAAGTTATATATGCTGGTTACTGTAAGAAGTTATCTATGCTGGTTACTGTAAGAAGTTATATATGCTGGTTACTGTAAGAAGTCATATGTGCTGGATACTTTAAGAAGTTATATACGCTGGTTACTGTAAGAAGTTATATATGCTGGTTATTGTAAGAAGTTATATATGCTGGTTACTGTAAGAAGTTTTATATGCTGGTTACTGTAAGAACTTATATATGCTGGTTACTGTAAGAAGTTATATATGCTGGTTACTGTAAGAAGTTATATATGCTGGTCATTGTAAGAAGTTATATATGCTGGTTGCTGTAAGAAGTTATATATGATGGTTACTGTAAGAAGTTATATATGCTGGTTACTGTGAGAAGTTATATATGCTGGTTACTGTAAGTTATATATGCTGGTTAATGTAAGTTGCTATATATGCTGGTTACTGTAAGAAGTTATATACGCTGGTTACTGAAAGTTGTTATATATGCTGGTTACTGTAAGAAGTTATATACACTGGTTACTGTAAGAAGTTATATACGCTGGATACTGTAAGAAGTTATATATGCTGGTTACTGTAAGAAGTTATATACCTTGGTTACTGTAAGAAGTTATATATGCTGGTTACTGTAAGAAGTCATATATGCTGGTTACTGTAAGAAGTTATATACGCTGGTTATGTAAGAAGTTATATATGCTGGTTACTGTAAGAAGTTATATGTGCTGGTTACTGTAAGAAGTTACGTGCGCTGGTTACTGTAAGAAGTTATATACGCTGGTTACTGTAAGACGTTATGTATGCTGGATACTGTAAGTTGTTATATATCCTGGTTACTGTGAGAAGTTATATATGCTGGTTACTGTAAGTTATATATGCTGGTTAATGTAAGTTGTTATATATGCTGGTTACTGTAAGAAGTTATATACGCTGGTTACTGAAAGTTGTTATTTGTGCTGGTTACTGTAAGAAGTTATATACACTGGTTACTGAAAGTTGTTATATATGCTGGTTACTGTAAGAAGTTATATACACTGGTTACTGTAAGAAGTTATATACGCTGGATACTGTACGAAGTTATATATGCTGGTTACTGTAAGAAGTTTTATATGCTGGTTACTGCAAGAAGTTTTATATGCTGGTTACTGTAAGAAGTTATATACCTTGGTTACTGTAAGAAGTTATATATGCTGGTTTCTGTAAGAAGATATATATGCTGGTTACTGTAAGAAGTTATATACGCTGGTTACTGTAAGAAGTTATATACGCTGCTTACTGTAAGACGTTATGTATGCTGGATACTGTAATTTGTTATATATGCTGGTTACTGTAAGAAGCTATATACGCTGGTTACTGTAAGAAGTTATGTACGCTGGTTACTGTAAGTAGTTATATATGCTGGTTACTGTAAGAAGTTGTATATGCTGGTTACTGTAAAAAGTTATATATGCTGGCTACTGTAAGAAGTTATATGTGCTGGTTACTGTAAAAAGTTATATGTGCTGGTTACTGTAAGAAGTTATATATGCTGGTTACTGCAAGAAGTTATATGTGCTGGTTACTGTAAGAAGTTATATATGCTGGTTACTGTAAGAAGCTATATGTACTGGTTACTGTAAGAAGTTATATATGCTGGTTACTGTAAGAAGTAATATGTGCTGGTTACTGTAAGAAGTTATATGTGCTGGTTACTGTAAAAAGTTATATGTGCTGGTTACTGTAAGAAGCTATATATGCTGGTTACTGTAAGAAGTTATATGTGCTGGTTACTGTAAGAAGCTATATACGCTGGTTACTGTAAGAAGTTATTTACGCTGGCTACTGTAAGAAGTTATATATGCTGGGTACTGAAAGAAGTTATATATGCTGGTTACTGTAAGTTGTTACATATGCTGGTTACTGTAAGAAGTTATATATGCTGGTTACTGTAAGTTGTTATAAATGCTGGTTACTGTAAGAAGTTATGTAAGCTAGTTACTGTAAGTTGTTATATATGCTGGTCACTGTAAGAAGTTATATATGCTGGTTACTGTAAATTATATATGCTGCTTCCTGTAAGAAGTTATATATGCTGGTTACTGTAAGAAGTTATATATGCTGGTTACTGTAAGTTGTTATATATGCTGGTTACTGTAAGAAGTTTTATACGCTGGTTACTGTAAGAAGTTATATATGCTGGTTACTGTAAGTTGTTATATATGCTGGTTACTGTAAGAAGTTATATATGCCGGTTACTGTAAGAAGTTATATATGCTGCTTACTGTAAGAAGTTATATATGCTGGTTACTGTAAGAAGTTATATATGCCGGTTACTGTAAGAAGTTATATATGCTGGTTACTGTAAGAAGTTATATATGCTGGTTACTGTAAGTTGTTATATATGCTGGTTACTGTAAGAAGTTATATACGCTGGTTACTGTAAGAAGTTATATATGCTGCTTACTGTAAGAAGTTATATATGCTGGTTACTGTAAGAAGTTATATATGCCGGTTACTGTAAGAAGTTAAATATGCTGGTTACTGTAAGAAGTTATATACGCTGGTTACTGTAAGAAGTTATATTTGCTGGTTACTGTAAGAAGTTATATATGCTGGTTACTGTAAGAAGTTATATATGCTGGTTACTGTAAGAAGTTATATATGCTGGTTACTGTAAGTTGTTATATATGCTGGTTACTGTAAGAAGTTATATACGCTGGTTACTGTAAGAAGTTATATATGCTGGTTACTGTAAGTTGTTATATATGCTGGTTACTGTAAGAAGTTATATGTGCCGGTTACTGTAAGAAGTTATATATGCTGCTTACTGTGAGAAGTTATATATGCTGGTTACTGTAAGAAGTTATATATGCCGGTTACTGTAAGAAGTTATATATGCCGGTTACTGTAAGAAGTTATATATGCTGGTTACTGTAAGAAGTTATATACGCTGGTTACTGTAAGAAGTTATATATGCTGCTTACTGTAAGAAGTTATATATGCTGGTTACTGTAAGAAGTTATATATGCCGGTTACTGTAAGAAGTTATATATGCCGGTTACTGTAAGAAGTTATATACGCTGGTTACTTTAAGAAGTTATATGTGCTGGTTTCTGTAAGAAGTTACACATGCTGATTACTGTAAGAAGTTATATACGCTGGTAACTGTAAAACGTTATATATGCTGGTTACTGTAAGTTGCTATATATGCTGGTTAGTGTAAGAAGTTATACATCCTGGTTACTGTAAGTTGTTATATATGCTGGCTACTGTAAGAAGATATGTGTGCTGGTTACTGTAAGAAGTTATATATGCTGGTTACTGTAAGTTGTTATATATGCTGGCTACTGTAAGAAGATATGTGTGCTGGTTACTGTAAGAAGTTATATATGCTGGTTACTGTAAGAAGTTATATATGCTGGCTACTGTAAGAAGATGTGTGTGCTGGTTACTGTAAGAAGTTATATATGCTGGTTACTGTAAGAAGTTATATATGCTGGTTACTGTAAGTTGTTATATATGCTGGTTACTGTAAGAAGTTATATATGCTGGTTACTGTAAGAAGTTATATGTGCTGGTTACTGTAAGAAGTTATATACACTGGTTAGTGTAAGAAGTTATATACGCTGGTTACTGTAAGAAGTTATATATGCTGGTTACTGTAAGAAGTTATGTATGCCGGTTACTGTAAGAAGTTATATACG
Organism: Cherax quadricarinatus; assembly: GCF_038502225.1. Taxonomy (NCBI): domain Eukaryota; kingdom Metazoa; phylum Arthropoda; class Malacostraca; order Decapoda; family Parastacidae; genus Cherax; species Cherax quadricarinatus. The sequence goes on along the minus strand of NW_027195984.1, from coordinate 34,177 downwards.
CTGGTTGCTGTAAGAAGTTATATATGCTGGTTACTGTAAGAAGTTACATACCCTGATTACTGTAAGAAGTTATATATGCTGGTTACTGTAAGAAGTTATATATGCTGGTTACTGTAAGAAGTTATATATGCTGGTAACTGTAAGAAGTCATATGTGCTGGTTACTGTAAGAAGTTATATACGCTGGATACTGTAAGAAGTTATATATGCTGGTTATTGTAAGAAGTTATATATGCTGGTTACTGTAAGAAGTTATATATGCTGGTTACTGTAAGAAGTTATATATGCTGGTTACTGTAAGAAGTTATATATGCTGGTTATTGTAAGAAGTTATATATGCTGGTTACTGTAAGAAGTTATATATGCTGGTTACTGTAAGAAGTTATATATGCTGGTTACTGTAAGAAGTTATATGTGCTGGTTACTGAAAGAAGTTATGTGTGCTGGTTACTGTAAGAAGTTATATACGCTGGTTACTGTAAGACGTTATGTATGCTGGTTACTGTAAGTTGTTATATATGCTGGTAACTGTAAGAAGTTATATACGCTGGTTACTGTAAGAAGTTATATTCGCTGGTTACTGTAAGTAGTTATATATGCTGGTTACTGTAAGAAGTTATATGTGCTGGTTACTGTAAGAAGTTATATATGCTGGTTACTGTAAGAAGTGATATGTGCTAGTTACTGTAAGAAGTTATATGTCCTGGTTACTGTAAAAAGTTATATGTGCTGGTTACTGTAAGAAGTTATATATGCTGGTTACTGTAAGAAGTTATATGTGCTTGTTACTGTAAGACGTTATATACGCTGGTTACTGTAAGAAGTTATATATGCTGGTTACTGTAAGAAGTTATATGTGCTGGTTACTGTAAGAAGTTATATATGCTGGTTACTGTAAGAAGTTATATGTGCTGGTTACTGAAAGAAGTTATGTGTGCTGGTTAGTGTTAGAAGTTATATACGCTGGTTACTGTAAGAAGTTATATACGCTGGTTACTGTAAGTTGTTATATATGCTGGTAACTGTAAGAAGTTATATACGCTGGTTACTGTAAGAAGTTATATACGCTGGTTACTGTAAGTAGTTATATATGCTGGTTACTGTAAGAAGTTATATGTGCTGGTTACTGTAAGAAGTTATATATGCTTGTTACTGTAAGAAGTTATATGTGCTGGTTACTGAAAGAAGTTATGTGTGCTGGTTAGTGTTAGAAGTTATATACGCTGGTTACTGTAAGAAGTTATATACGCTGGTTACTGTAAGTTGTTATATATGCTGGTAACTGTAAGAAGTTATATACGCTGGTTACTGTAAGAAGTTATATACGCTGGTTACTGTAAGTAGTTATATATGCTGGTTACTGTAAGAAGTTATATGTGCTGGTTACTGTAAGAAGTTATATATGCTGGTGACTGTAAGAAGTTATATGTGCTAGTTACTGTAAGAAGTTATATGTCCTGGTTACTGTAAAAAGTTATATGTGCTGGTTACTGTAAGAAGTTATATATGCTGGTTACTGTAAGAAGTTATATGTGCTGGTTACTGTAAGACGTTATATACGCTGGTTACTGTAAGAAGTTATATATGCTGGTTACTGTAAGAAGTTATATGTACTGGTTACTGTAAAAAGTTATATGTGCTGGTTACTGTAAAAAGTTATATGTGCTGTTTACTGTAAGACGTTATATACGCTGGTTACTGTAAGAAGTTATACTAACTGTTGTTTCCGCTTCATAAAATAAAAACTGTTTCAAGGTTGTATAGAATTATAGCCGCTTGATAGACAGTCTTAGTGAACACTTGATAGACAGTCTTAGTGAACACTTGATAGACAGTCTTAGTGAACACTTATCTGACTTAAGATCTGTAAGACTTGTTGTAATATATGTACTATATATATATATATATATATATATATATATATATATATATATATATATATATATAACAGGATCGAGCCTGTGTTTTTTAACCCACCTTAATGGGAGCGAGTCGCAGTATTGTTATTGATTAAATACCACTCGTTCGTGGTTACAATGATATATATATATATATATATATATATATATATATATATATATATATATATATATATATATATATATATATATATATATATATGCTGTTGAGTAGACTTCAGGATGTACATGTTTATAGAGGGGCCACAGATATATCAGATCACTTTTTAGTTGTAGCTACACTGAGAGCAAAAGGGAGATGGATTACAAGTTCTCTGTACATTTTCTAGGTCAGCAATTTCACCTGCCTTGAAAGGTGCTGTTAGTGTGCAGCAATATTCCAGCCTAGATAGAACAAGTGACCTGAAGAGTGTCATCATGGGCTTGGCCTCCCTAGTTTTGAAGGTTCTCATTATCCATCCTGTCATTTTTCTAGCAGATGCGATTGATACAATGTTATGGTCCTTGAAGGTGAGATCCTCCGACATAATCACTCCCAGGTCTTTGACGTTGGTGTTTCGCTCTATTTTGTGGCCAGAATTTGTTTTGTACTCTGATGAAGATTTAATTTCCTCATGTTTACCATATCTGAGTAATTGAAATTTCTCATCGTTGAACTTCATATTGTTTTCCGCGTCCCACTGAAAGATTTGGTTGATGTCCGCCTGGAGCCTTGCAGTGTCTGCAATGCAGATTCGGGTGTCATCTGCAAAGGAAGACACGGTGCTGTGGCTGACATCCTTGTCTATGTCGGATATGAGGATGAGGAACAAGATGGGAGCTAGTACTGTGCCTTGTGGAACAGAGCTTTTCACCGTAGCTGCCTCGGACTTTACTCTGTTGACGACTACTCTCTGTGTTCTGTTAGTGAGGAAATTATAGATCCATCGACAGACTTTTCTTGTTATTCCTTTAGCACGCATTTTGTGCGCTATTACGCCATGGTCACACTTGTCGAAGGCTTTTGCAAAGTCTGTATATATTACATCTTCATTCTTTTTGTCTTCTAGTGCATTTAGGACCTTGTCGTAGTGATCCAATAGTTGAGACAGACAGGAGCGACCTGTTCTAAACCCATGTTGCCCTGGGTTGTGTAACTGATGGGTTTCTAGATGGGTGGTGATCTTGCTTCTTAGGACCCTTTCAAAGATTTTTATGATATGGGATGTTAGTGCTATTGGTCTGTAGTTCTTTGCTGTTGCTTTACTGCCCCCTTTGTGGAGTGGGGCTATGTCTGTTGTTTTTAGTAACTGAGGGACGACCCCCGTGTCCATGCTCCCTCTCCATAGGATGGAAAAGGCTCGTGATAGGGGCTTCTTGCAGTTCTTGATGAACACAGAGTTCCATGAGTCTGGCCCTGGGGCAGAGTGCATGGGCATGTCATTTATCGCCTGTTCGAAGTCATTTGGCGTCAGGATAACATCGGATAGGCTTGTGTTAATCAAATTTTGTGGCTCTCTCATAAAAAATTCATTTTGATCTTCGACTCTCAGTCTGGTTAGCGGCTTGCTAAAAACTGAGTCATATTGGGACTTGAGTAGCTCACTCATTTCCTTGCTCTCATCTGTGTAGGACCCATCTTGTTTAAGTAGGGGCCCAATACTGGACGTTGTTCTCGATTTTGATTTGGCATAGGAGAAGAAATACTTTGGGTTTCTTTCGATTTCATTTATGGCTTTTAGTTCTTCCCGCGATTCCTGACTCCTAAAGGATTCTTTTAGCTTAAGTTCGATGCTTGCTATTTCTCTGACCAGTGTCTCCCTGCGCATTTCAGATATATTGACCTCTTTTAGCCGCTCTGTTATTCTTTTCCGTCGCCTGTAAAGGGAGCGCCTGTCTCTTTCTATTTTACATCTACTCCTCCTTTTTCTTAGAGGAATAAGCCTTGTGCATACATCGAGTGCCACCGAGTTAATCTGTTCTAGGCATAAGTTGGGGTCTGTGTTGCTTAGTGTATCTTCCCAGCTTATATCGGTTAGGACTTGGTTTACTTGGTCCCACTTTATGTTTTTGTTATTGAAGTTGAATTTGGTGAATGCTCCCTCGTGACTAGTCTCATTTTGTCGGTCTGGGGCTCCACGCATACATGTCTGAACCTCAATTATGTTGTGATCTGAGTATATTGTTTTTGATATGGTGACATTTCTTATCAGATCATCATTGTTAGTGAAGATGAGGTCTAGTGTATTCTCCAGTCTAGTAGGCTCTATTATTTGCTGGTTTAAATTGAATTTTGTGCAGAGATTTAAAAGCTCGTGCGAGTGTGAGTTTTCATCAGAGCTGCCTCCTGGTGTTATTACTGCAACAATATTATTTGCTATATTCCTCCATTTTAGGTGCCTTAAGTTGAAATCCCCCAGGAGCAAGATGTTGGGTGCAGGAGCTGGAAGATTTTCCAGACAGTGGTCAATTTTTAACAGCTGTTCCTGGAATTGCTGGGATGTTGCATCCGGAGGCTTGTAGACTACCACTCTGACTAGGTTTTGGTTCTCGACCTTTACTGCTAAAATTTCCACTACATCATTTGAGGCATTAAGCAGTTCTGTGCAAACAAGTGACTCTGCAATGTACAGGCCAACCTTCCCCTTTTGCCTGTTCACTCTGTCACATCTGTATAGGTTGTAACCTGGGATCCATATTTCGTTGTCCAAGTGATCCTTTATGTGGGTCTCAGTGAAAGCCGCGAACATTGCCTTTGCCTCTGCAAGCAGTCCACGGATGAAAGGTATTTTGTTGTTTGTTGCTGGCTTTAGACCCTGTATATTTGCAAAGAAGAATGTTATCGGACTGGTGGTATTGTTTGTACTGGGGGGGGGATTTTTTTTCCGGCATTAGTATCTGTATCTGTTGGTTTGGAGTGGAGGCCATCGACTGTGGTTCCACTCCAGGAATGACTGGATTTGGTGTACGATTTCTGCCATTTCCTGCCAGTTTTTTTTCCTTCCTGGCACTAAAAAACCTCTCCCTCTTGAGTGGCTGTGGCTACCCAGGTTTTCCCATGGCCTGGATGTTTTGTATCTTTTTGTCCCCTTTAGATGGTATGCCTGGCAATTTAAGTTATAGCACAGTCTTTCCTGTACTGAAGAGGTACACATTTCAGGGTAAAAAAGCTTACAGGAAGGGAGTTTGCATTTTCCTGTTGTCATATGGGCATGGCATTTTCTAGGGTGGTCATAGTTGCATGTCCCATCTGTTTTTCCAGATTTCCCATACTGTAAGAAGTTATATATGCTGGTTATTGTAAGAAGTTATATATGCTGGTTACTGTAAGAAGTTTTATATGCTGGTTACTGTAAGAAGTTATATATGCTGGTTACTGTAAAAAGTTATATATGCTGGTTACTGTAAGAAGTTATCTATGCTGGTTACTGTAAGAAGTTATATATGCTGGTTACTGTAAGAAGTCATATGTGCTGGATACTTTAAGAAGTTATATGTGCTGGTTACTGTAAGAAGTTATATATGCTGGTTATTGTAAGAAGTTATATATGCTGGTTACTGTAAGAAGTTTTATATGCTGGTTACTGTAAGAACTTATATATGCTGGTTACTGTAAGAAGTTATATATGCTGGTTACTGTAAGAAGTTATATATGCTGGTCATTGTAAGAAGTTATATATGCTGGTTGCTGTAAGAAGTTATATATGATGGTTACTGTAAGAAGTTATATATGCTGGTTACTGTGAGAAGTTATATATGCTGGTTACTGTAAGTTATATATGCTGGTTAATGTAAGTTGCTATATATGCTGGTTACTGTAAGAAGTTATATACGCTGGTTACTGAAAGTTGTTATATATGCTGGTTACTGTAAGAAGTTATATACACTGGTTACTGTAAGAAGTTATATACGCTGGATACTGTAAGAAGTTATATATGCTGGTTACTGTAAGAAGTTATATACCTTGGTTACTGTAAGAAGTTATATATGCTGGTTACTGTAAGAAGTCATATATGCTGGTTACTGTAAGAAGTTATATACGCTGGTTATGTAAGAAGTTATATATGCTGGTTACTGTAAGAAGTTATATGTGCTGGTTACTGTAAGAAGTTACGTGCGCTGGTTACTGTAAGAAGTTATATACGCTGGTTACTGTAAGACGTTATGTATGCTGGATACTGTAAGTTGTTATATATCCTGGTTACTGTGAGAAGTTATATATGCTGGCTACTGTAAGAAGATGTGTGTGCTGGTTACTGTAAGAAGTTATATATGCTGGTTACTGTAAGAAGTTATATATGCTGGTTACTGTAAGTTGTTATATATGCTGGTTACTGTAAGAAGTTATATATGCTGGTTACTGTAAGAAGTTATATGTGCTGGTTACTGTAAGAAGTTATATACACTGGTTAGTGTAAGAAGTTATATACGCTGGTTACTGTAAGAAGTTATATATGCTGGTTACTGTAAGAAGTTATGTATGCCGGTTACTGTAAGAAGTTATATACGCTGGTTGCTGTAAGAAGTTATATATGCTGGTTACTGTAAGAAGTTACATACCCTGATTACTGTAAGAAGTTATATATGCTGGTTACTGTAAGAAGTTATATATGCTGGTTACTGTAAGAAGTTATATATGCTGGTAACTGTAAGAAGTCATATGTGCTGGTTACTGTAAGAAGTTATATACGCTGGATACTGTAAGAAGTTATATATGCTGGTTATTGTAAGAAGTTATATATGCTGGTTACTGTAAGAAGTTATATATGCTGGTTACTGTAAGAAGTTATATATGCTGGTTACTGTAAGAAGTTATATATGCTGGTTATTGTAAGAAGTTATATATGCTGGTTACTGTAAGAAGTTATATATGCTGGTTACTGTAAGAAGTTATATATGCTGGTTACTGTAAGAAGTTATATGTGCTGGTTACTGAAAGAAGTTATGTGTGCTGGTTACTGTAAGAAGTTATATACGCTGGTTACTGTAAGACGTTATGTATGCTGGTTACTGTAAGTTGTTATATATGCTGGTAACTGTAAGAAGTTATATACGCTGGTTACTGTAAGAAGTTATATTCGCTGGTTACTGTAAGTAGTTATATATGCTGGTTACTGTAAGAAGTTATATGTGCTGGTTACTGTAAGAAGTTATATATGCTGGTTACTGTAAGAAGTGATATGTGCTAGTTACTGTAAGAAGTTATATGTCCTGGTTACTGTAAAAAGTTATATGTGCTGGTTACTGTAAGAAGTTATATATGCTGGTTACTGTAAGAAGTTATATGTGCTTGTTACTGTAAGACGTTATATACGCTGGTTACTGTAAGAAGTTATATATGCTGGTTACTGTAAGAAGTTATATATGCTGGTTACTGTAAGAAGTTATATGTGCTGGTTACTGAAAGAAGTTATGTGTGCTGGTTAGTGTTAGAAGTTATATACGCTGGTTACTGTAAGAAGTTATATACGCTGGTTACTGTAAGTTGTTATATATGCTGGTAACTGTAAGAAGTTATATACGCTGGTTACTGTAAGAAGTTATATACGCTGGTTACTGTAAGTAGTTATATATGCTGGTTACTGTAAGAAGTTATATGTGCTGGTTACTGTAAGAAGTTATATATGCTGGTTACTGTAAGAAGTTATATGTGCTGGTTACTGAAAGAAGTTATGTGTGCTGGTTAGTGTTAGAAGTTATATACGCTGGTTACTGTAAGAAGTTATATACGCTGGTTACTGTAAGTTGTTATATATGCTGGTAACTGTAAGAAGTTATATACGCTGGTTACTGTAAGAAGTTATATACGCTGGTTACTGTAAGTAGTTATATATGCTGGTTACTGTAAGAAGTTATATGTGCACTGTTGAGTAGACTTCAGGATGTACATGTTTATAGAGGGGCCACAGATATATCAGATCACTTTTTAGTTGTAGCTACACTGAGAGTAAAAGGTAGATGGGATACAAGGAGAATAGAAGCATCAGGGAAGAGAGAGGTGAAGGTTTATAAACTAAAAGAGGAGGCAGTTAGGGTAAGATATAAACAGCTATTGGAGGATAGATGGGCTAATGAGAGCATAGGCAATGGGGTCGAAGAGGTATGGGGTAGGTTTAAAAATGTAGTGTTAGAGTGTTCAGCAGAAGTTTGTGGTTACAGGAAAGTGGGTGCGGGAGGGAAGAGGAGCGATTGGTGGAATGATGATGTAAAGAGAGTAGTAAGGGAGAAAAAGTTAGCATATGAGAAGTTTTTACAAAGTAGAAGTGATGCAAGGAGGGAAGAGTATATGGAGAAAAAGAGAGAGGTTAAGAGAGTGGTGAAGCAATGTAAAAAGAGAGCAAATGAGAGAGTGGGTGAGATGTTATCAACAAATTTTGTTGAAAATAAGAAAAAGTTTTGGAGTGAGATTAACAAGTTAAGGAAGCCTAGAGAACAAATGGATTTGTCAGTTAAAAATAGGAGAGGAGAGTTATTAAATGGAGAGTTAGAGGTATTGGGAAGATGGAGGGAATATTTTGAGGAATTGTTAAATGTTGATGAAGATAGGGAAGCTGTGATTTCGTGTATAGGGCAAGGAGGAATAACATCTTGTAGGAGTGAGGAAGAGCCAGTTGTGAGTGTGGGGGAAGTTCGTGAGGCAGTAGGTAAAATGAAAGGGGGTAAGGCAGCCGGGATTGATGGGATAAAGATAGAAATGTTAAAAGCAGGTGGGGATATAGTTTTGGAGTGGTTGGTGCAATTATTTAATAAATGTATGGAAGAGGGTAAGGTACCTAGGGATTGGCAGAGAGCATGCATAGTTCCTTTGTATAAAGGCAAAGGGGACAAAAGAGAGTGCAAAAATTATAGGGGGATAAGTCTGTTGAGTATACCTGGTAAAGTGTATGGTAGAGTTATTATTGAAAGAATTAAGAGTAAGACGGAGAATAGGATAGCAGATGAACAAGGAGGCTTTAGGAAAGGTAGGGGGTGTGTGGACCAGGTGTTTACAGTGAAACATATAAGTGAACAGTATTTAGATAAGGCTAAAGAGGTCTTTGTGGCATTTATGGATTTGGAAAAGGCGTATGACAGGGTGGATAGGGGGGCAATGTGGCAGATGTTGCAGGTGTATGGTGTAGGAGGTAGGTTACTGAAAGCAGTGAAGAGTTTTTACGAGGATAGTGAGGCTCAAGTTAGAGTATGTAGGAAAGAGGGAAATTATTTCCCAGTAAAAGTAGGCCTTAGACAAGGATGTGTGATGTCACCGTGGTTGTTTAATATATTTATAGATGGGGTTGTAAGAGAAGTAAATGCGAGGGTCTTGGCAAGAGGCGTGGAGTTAAAAGATAAAGAATCACACACAAAGTGGGAGTTGTCACAGTTGCTCTTTGCTGATGACACTGTGCTCTTGGGAGATTCTGAAGAGAAGTTGCAGAGATTGGTGGATGAATTTGGTAGGGTGTGCAAAAGAAGAAAATTAAAAGTGAATACAGGAAAGAGTAAGGTTATGAGGATAACAAAAAGATTAGGTGATGAAAGATTGGATATCAGATTGGAGGGAGAGAGTATGGAGGAGGTGAATGTATTCAGATATTTGGGAGTGGACGTGTCAGCGGATGGGTCTATGAAAGATGAGGTGAATCATAGAATTGATGAGGGGAAAAGGTGAGTGGTGCACTTAGGAGTCTGTGGAGACAAAGAACTTTGTCCTTGGAGGCAAAGAGGGGAATGTATGAGAGTATAGTTTTACCAACGCTCTTATATGGGTGTGAAGCATGGGTGATGAATGTTGCAGCGAGGAGAAGGCTGGAGGCAGTGGAGATGTCATGTCTGAGGGCAATGTGTGGTGTGAATATAATGCAGAGAATTCGTAGTTTGGAAGTTAGGAGGAGGTGCGGGATTACCAAAACTGTTGTCCAGAGGGCTGAGGAAGGGTTGTTGAGGTGGTTCGGACATGTAGAGAGAATGGAGCGAAACAGAATGACTTCAAGAGTGTATCAGTCTGTAGTGGAAGGAAGGCGGGGTAGGGGTCGGCCTAGGAAAGGTTGGAGGGAGGGGGTAAAGGAGGTTTTGTGTGCGAGGGGCTTGGACTTCCAGCAGGCATGCGTGAGCGTGTTTGATAGGAGTGAATTGAAGGAGGGGTGTTAATGTTGCAGTTTAAAAACTGTAGTGTAAAGCACCCTTCTGGCAAGACAGTGATGGAGTGAATGATGGTGAAAGTTTTTCTTTTTCGGGCCACCCTGCCTTGGTGGGAATCGGCCAGTGTGATAATAAAAAAAAATATATATATACATATATATGTATATATATATATATATATATATATATATATATATATATATATATATATATATATATATATATATATATATATATATCGTGCCGAATAGGTAAAACTTGCTATTCTGGCTTAAATAGCAACGCTCTTCTTGCCGAATAAGGAAAGCGAAAATTTGTGTATGCAATAATTTCGCAAAAATCATTCTGAACCTAACGAAAAAATATATTTCATTGTGTTTGTTTATTATTAAATTATTGTAAACTTATCTAAAATATATTTAGTTGGATTAGGCTAAATTAAATTGCGCTTGTTATAATAAGGTTAGGTAAGTTTTCTAAGGTTCTTTTGGTACAAAATTATTAATTTTTACATTAACATAAATGAAAAAAATATATCTTTAAACGTATAAGAGAAAATTTTAGAAAGGACTTAATTTTAACGAGTTTTTGAAAATTAACCAGTTTTACCTATTCAGCACGACATATATATATATATATATATATATATATATATATATATATATATATATATATATATATATATATATATATATATATATATATATATATAACCCACGGACCACCAATCCTACAAGAATGACGCACCCAGCAGAGCTAGGTGTTTTACCGTGATCCGAGGACATACGATGGTGTGGCAACCACCTAGATACCCATCAATTACTCAACCCAGGGCAACACGGGTTTAGAGCAGGTCGCTCCTGCCTGTCCCAGCTACTGGACCACTGTGGCAAGGTCCTGGATGCTGTAGAGGATAAACAAAATACAGATGTATACATAGACTTTGAAAAAGGTTTCGACAAGTGTGGCCATGGTGTAATAGCGCACAAAAGGCGTGATAAAGGAATAACAGGAAAAATTGGTAAATGGATCTATAACTTCCTGAGCAATAGAACACGAAGAGTAATAGTAAACAGAGTAAAGTCCCAGGCAGCCATGGTGAAAAGCTCTGTTCCACAAGGCACAGTACTCGCTCCCATTCTATTCCTCATCCTCATTTCTGACATAGAGATGTAAGCCATAGCTCCGTGTCTTCCTTTGCAGATGACACCTGGATCACCATGGCAGTAACCTCCGTCAAAGACACTGCGAGACTCCAGGCGGACATCAACCAAATCTTCGAATGGGCCACTCAAAACAATAACTCCAGGTAATTATACTGGTTCATATACTGGTTTTTGGGAAGCACAATGAGTTTCCAGCTTGCGTGCAGCAGCACTGAAACACCCCAAACCATGAGTGAGTCTGGGTGTTTGGTGGTGCCACAGGTGTAGCGTGGGTCTAGCAGGTCACTACCTCTGGACCGGTACACATGTCCCCCACGGTTACAGGTGATGGTGAAGGTTGCTTTATTACTCCAAAGTGCTTCAGACCACTGTTGAGGATTCCATTGAAGATATTTCTTTGCGACACACGTCTGTTAACAGTTCTTACAGACACCTCTGAGAGAAGATGTGGGTTCTTTTCTTTCAGTTCTCTAGCAGTTATCTTAGGTGTACTCTCTAACTGCTTCTTTAACACAGTTAAGGTACGAACAGATGTCTTCTTCGAGGGGCCAGGCCGAGGTTTGGCAGACGGTAACTCGACACCGCCACCAGCCTTGAAACGCTGCACCCAGTTCCTCACTGAACGCTCACACACACCAACATTCTCCACTATTTCTTTCGTCTGGTGCCCAGCTTTGTGAAGCCCTATGATTTGAGCTATAGTTTCAGGTGTTAAAGACTTCCTTTTACCCATAATCAAACATGTATAGCCCCAAAACCAAAGGGAACACTGGACAAAAGATGGGGCTGATGAGAGACAATAGTGCAACACTTACTCTCACCACGGCAGCCACGTGAGAAATGAGAAGTCTCTGTGAAGTGTAGCGGCAGGCCTTGATGTCATGCTAACGGCTGCTACCCAGCATAATGCTCTGACGAAAAAAGACCCCCCTGTATGGTAGGCCTTTCATTTTCGTCATGGCATTATGGGGGGATGGTGCTCACCCGGCAAAATGCCGTGACTAGCTTCAATACTTTTAATCATCATTTCAAACATTTCTCTGCCTTTTATACCTAAACTCACACAACATTTCATTGTGTGTCGCCTTTGTTACTAGTAAATACATTCCCAGTATATGAAACAATATTCTATGAGCCCTGCTGAGAAACACTTTAGAATGTGACAGACTCGTCCGATAAGAGTTGATTTTGCTCGGAATCTTAACCCCGGAGGTTAGCCACAAAGGATAACCCCGGAGGTTAGCCACACAGGATAACCCCGGAGGTTAGTCACACAGGATAACCCCGGAGGTTAGTCATACAGGATAACCCCGGAGGTTAGCCACACAGGATAACCCCGGAGGTTAGTCACACAGGATAACCCCGGAGGTTAGTCATACAGGATAACCCCGGAGGTTAGCCACACAGGATAACCCCGGAGGTTAGCCACACAGGATAACCCCGGAGGTTAGCCACACAGGATAACCCCGGAAGTTAGTCATACAGGATAACCCCGGAGGTTAGTCACACAGGATAACCCAAGAAAGTCAGTACGTCATCGAGGCTTCTGTCTTATTTCCACTGTGGTCCTTCAGTCTTGTCCCCCAGGATGCGACCCACACCAATCGACTAACATCCAGGTACCTGCTTGCTAGGTGAACGGGGGTAGTAGGTGTAAGGAAACACGGACAATGTTTCCACACGGCCGGGATCGAACCACAGACACTCACTGTGTGAGGCGGGAGCATTACCTACCAGGCCACAGAAGATATCTGTTTTTAACTGGTGACACATTGATAAGTAAGACACATGTAGAACAGTTTTGTATCTTTGTTCCGAAACGTTTCACTTACCCAGTTGGCTTCTTCAGTCGAATATAGAGGAGGCAGCGGAAACAGTGGAGATGTAAAGACGATATAGTCAGTCCGTCACCCACGAAGACGTAGTTCTGAAGTAGTGAGTCCCTCAGCCTGGAGAAGAGTTCAGCTCCATAGTCTTGAACAATGTGAAGCTGAAATAACAGAATGAAGACTTACAAACTGCCGAGGGTGAGGAGCAGAAAATCTTGAAGATGCTGGAAGAGACAGACCCACCCAGTATGTTGTTACACTGCCTCTCACTTATTATATTCGTACTTCTAGTGGGTCTTGCCTTCTGTCGTCTTCAAGATTTTCTGCGTCTCAACTTTGACAATTTTGTAAGCCTCCATTCTGTTACTTCAACTTCACATTGTTCCTGAGGGGCTGACCACCTCAATCACTCCATCACCTCAAGGATGATGGACTGATTATATCGTCTTTTCATCCCCACTGCTTCCGCTGCTCTCTCTGTACTCGACTGAAGAAGCCTACTGTGTAAGCGAAAAGTTTCACAACTGCTGAATATGTGTCTTGTCAACTTGTGGGTATTGTGTACTATTACCATGTCAAAGATGTGTCAACTTGCCTGACTCATGAGAGACATGTCTAGCCCTCTTATTGATCACTCTTCATAAAACCATTGTAAGGCACAAGAAGCCTCAGCTTGAGCTTAGCATTTTGCTTTTCTCTCATTCGAAAAAGATATTAAAATTATATTTAAAAAATATTTTGCAAGTTTTTTTTTTTTGTCATATTAGTAGGCTAGAGAATTATGGCTCAGGACGGACACTGTCATAAAAGGATGAGTTTTTGCGATTGAAAAGCATCAGTGGGCTCCACGCAATACAATGTTTAGTACAAACAGCATGAAATCAAATTGAAGAACCATCTCGAATAAAGTCATGCAGAGTGCTCAGGGAGAGACAATGAATTCTTTGAAAGAATGGATTCAGTTGATCATTTTCCTTATACCAGTGTATCTGCTCATAAATTCTTGTGTTGCAGTGAGCTCCGTAATGCTGAATGTGAGAAGTTTCATACAGCCAGAAAGGTTCTCTCATCAAGCCATGTCTGACGTAGATAAAGTAGATATCGCCTTCAAACACCACCGTGAGAAACAGTGGCTCTCAGATGAACGAGGATAGAGTATATACAGAAACTAGAGCAAGCCCTCCTCCGTGCTTCAGCTGCATGAATCAACAGATGATGTGTCTTGTGAACACTTGTACGTTTATCTTCAGTATCTGAAAGGAGGCTCTGTGACAGAGGAATATCAGTTCTCTAAATCACCAACCACCACTACCTGTGGTGATGTCATCAAGAACGATGCAGAATTTTGTGTCCGATAAGGAGGTGGAGTGGACCAAGTTATCTGTTATGTGTACTGACGGCACACCGTCTATGACGTGCATTTATTCTGGGTTCTAAACTTTCGTGAAGCAGATCTTTCCCTTCATGCCACTTTCTTCATCTCATTGTTTTGATCATGAAGACACTTCCTCTGATCTCATTAATGTGTCTCACGTTAAAATTATTAATCAAATACGAAGCAGAGTTACATATTCCAGAGGTTCAAAATATTGTGTGAAGAGGTTGAAGCAATATTCAGTAAATTCCTCTTTCATACACAGAGTCACTGGTTATCACGAGGAAAGTCTTACACTGCGTGTTAAAAGAAAAGAAATCATCATGTTTCTAGAAAAGGCAGGAACTGCTAGAGCAAAGATTTGATATGAAAACGCTGGACTATACATTCATTCTAAAGTTGTCTTATCTTGAAGATTGTTACATTAAGATTAATCAAGCAATGCTCTCACTATGGGGGAATATTGTGAATATTCTCAAAGTTGAAGACAAGGCTGGCAGCTTCCTTCAGACGCTCCAGCTTTAGCAACACAGAGTTGAGGTTGATTCTGTACCCACGTTCTCATAAATAACGATACTTGATGTGACTCATGGTATCATTTACTCTTTCCATAAGAGTCCATCACTGGAGAGTTCTCTGATCTGTAACATCGCTAAACAAGTACATGGATGGTGGAATCTGTTTCAGTGTCAAGTATGTCCATGTTGGAATAGATGATGACACGCTGAAATGACACGCTGAAAGCAAACTTTCAGTATTCTGACCTAGCAAACTTTTAGTGAAAGCTGGTAGTGAATACTTGATTATCTCTGGCGGAGCGTTCAAAGTCCTGACTCTTCTACGATGATCAGTGTTAAAACCAAGGCAAAAAATGTAGTGGATCTTGCTTGTGATCCGGGATGTATGACAGCTGTGATCAAGCTTTACATCTCAGAGCTGACCAGAAACAAGCAGCATCAACCATCACGCTGATAAATTCATCTCTAACATATGACTTGTCATGTGTATAATCCTCTAAATATTTCATGTCTCTAAATCTAAATGTAGGATGCGATATTAGAACATAAGATTTACTCAGCCTCACTGAATAATTGAATGATGGAAATACTGTTACAGATTATGAGAATTAACACTGATTTAGTTGGTCTTTTATGACTCTCAATATTTTTATTTGGTATTTAAAAGAGAAGAGAGAGGAGACATTGAGTTATGGGTAAGTGACTAGTGCAGTCAGTGCTGCGTCAGTGACCTCTTGACCTGTGATGCGTCAGTGACCTCTTGATCTGTGTTGCGTCAGTGACCTCTTGATCTGTGATGCATCAGTGACCTCTTGACCTGTGATGCATCAGTGACCTCTTGACCTGTGATGCGTCAGTGACCTCTTGACCTGTGCTGCGTCAGTGACCTCTTGATCTGTGATGCATCAGTGACCTCTTGACCTGTGATGCATCAGTGACCTCTTGACCTGTGATGCGTCAGTGACCTCTTGACCGGTGATGCGTCAGTGACCTCTTGACCTGTGATGCGTCAGTGACCTCTTGACCGGTGATGCATCAGTGACCTCTTGACCTGTGATGCATCAGTGACCTCTTGACCTGTGATGCGTCAGTGACCTCTTGACCGGTGATGCGTCAGTGACCTCTTGACCTGTGATGCGTCAGTGACCTCTTGACCGGTGATGCGTCAGTGACCTCTTGACCTGTGATGCGTCAGTGACCTCTTGACCGGTGATGCGTCAGTGACCTCTTGACCTGTGATGCGTCAGTGACCTCTTGATCTGTGATGCATCAGTGACCTCGCGACCTGTGATGCGTCAGTGACCTCGTGACCTCGTGACCTGTGATGCGTGAGTGACCTCTTGACCTGTGATGCGTCAGTGACCTCTTGACCGGTGATGCGTCAGTGACCTCTTGACCTGTGATGCGTCAGTGACCTCTTGACCTGTGATGCGTCAGTGACCTCTTGATCTGTGATGCATCAGTGACCTCGCGACCTGTGATGCGTCAGTGACCTCTTGACCTGTGATGCGTCAGTGACCTCGCGACCTGTGATGCGTCAGTGACCTCTTGACCTGTGATGCGTCAGTGACCTCGTGACCTCGTGACCTGTGATGCGTCAGTGACCTCTTGACCTGTGATGCGTCAGTGACCTCTTGACCTGTGCTGCGTCAGTGACCTCGTGACCTGTGATGCGTCAGTGACCTCTTGACCTGTGCTGCGTCAGTGACCTCTTGACCTGTGATGCGTCAGTGACCTCTTAACCTGTGATGCGTCAGTGACCTCGCGACCTGTGATGCGTCAGTGACCTCTTGACCTGTGATGCGTCAGTGACCTCTTGACCTGTGATGCGTCAGTGACCTCGTGACCTCGTGACCTGTGATGCGTCAGTGACCTCTTGACCTGTGATGCGTCAGTGACCTCTTGATCTGTGATGCATCAGTGACCTCGCGACCTGTGATGCGTCAGTGACCTCTTGACCTGTGATGCGTCAGTGACCTCTTGACCTGTGATGCGTCAGTGACCTCTTGACCTGTGATGCGTCAGTGACCTCGTCATCTGTGCTGCGTCAGTGACCTCTTGACCTGTGTTGCGTCAGTGACCTCGCGACCTGTGATGCGTCAGTGACCTCTTGACCTGTGATGCGTCAGTGACCTCTTGACCTGTGATGCGTCAGTGACCTCTTGATCTGTGTTGCGTCAGTGACCTCGCGACCTGTGATGCGTCAGTGACCTCTTGACCTGTGATGCGTCAGTGACCTCTTGACCTGTGCTGCATCAGTGACCTCTTGACCTGTGATGCGTCAGTGACCTCTTGACCTGTGATGCGTCAGTGACCTCTTGACCTTTGCGTCAGTGACCTCTTGACCTGTGATGCGTCAGTGACCTCTGGACTTGTGATGCGTCAGTGACCTCTGACCTTGTGATGCGTCAGTGACCTCGTGACCTGTGATGCGTTAGTGACCTCGTGACCTGTGATGCGCCAGTGACCTCAACCTTTGATGTGTCAGTGACCTCGTGACCTGTGATGCGTCAGTGAACTCGTGACCTGTGATGCGTCACTGGCCTCGTGACCCGTGATGTGTCAGTGACCTCGTGACCTGTGATGGGTCAGTGACCTCTTGACCTATGCGTCAGTGACCTCTTGACCTGTGCTGCGTCAGTGACCTCGTCATCTGTGCTGCGTCAGTGACCTCGTCACCTGTGCTGTGTCAGTGACGTCACTACCTGTGATGCGTCAGTGACCTCGTGACCTTTGATGAGTCATTGACCTCTTGAGCTGTGATGCATCAGTTATCTCTTGGCCTTTGATGCGTCAGTGACCTCTTGACCTGTGATTCGTCAGTGACCTCTTGACCTGTGATGCGTCAGTGACCTTGTGACCTGTGATGCGTTAGTGACCTCGTGACCTGTGATGCGCCAGTGACCTCGTGACCTGTGATGCGCCAGTGACCTCAACCTTTGATGTGTCAGTGACCTCGTGACCTGTGATGCGTCAGTGAACTCGTGACCTGTGATGCGTCACTGGCCTCGTGACCCGTGATGTGTCAGTGACCTCGTGATCTGTGATGGATCAGTGACCTCTTGACCTATGATGCGTCAGTGACCTCTTGACCTGTGCTGCGTCAGTGACCTCTTGACCTGTGATGCGTCAGTGACCTTGTGACCTGTGATGCGTTAGTGACCTCGTGACCTGTGATGCGCCAGTGACCTCGTGACCTGTGATGCGCCAGTGACCTCAACCTTTGATGTGTCAGTGACCTCGTGACCTGTGATGCGTCAGTGAACTCGTGACCTGTGATGCGTCACTGGCCTCGTGACCCGTGATGTGTCAGTGACCTCGTGATCTGTGATGGATCAGTGACCTCTTGACCTATGATGCGTCAGTGACCTCTTGACCTGTGCTGCGTCAGTGACCTCGTCATCTGTGCTGCGTCAGTGACCTCACGACCTGTGATGCGTCAGTGACCTCGTGACCTTTGATGAGTCAGTGACCTCGTGACCTGTGATGCGTCAGTGACCTCTTGACCTGTGCTGCGTCAGTGACCTCGTGACCTGTGATACGTCAGTGATCTCTTGATCTGTGTTGCGTCAGTGACCTCGCGACCTGTGATGCGTCAGTGACCTCGTAACCTGTGATGCGTCAGTGACCTCGTCACCTGTTATGCGCCAATGACCTCGTGATCTGTGATTCGTCAGTAACCTTTTGACCTGTGATCCCTCAGTGACCTCTTGGCCTGTGATGCCTCAGTGAACTTTTGGCCTGTGATGCCTCAGTGACCTCGTGACCTGTGCTTCGTCAGTGGCCTCATGACCTGTGATGAGTCAGTGACCTCGTGATCTGTGATGAGTCAGTGACCTCGTGACCTGTGATGCGTCAGTGATCTCTTGATCTGTTATGCGTCAGTGTCTTCGTGACCTGTGATACGTCAGTGACTTCGTGACCTGTGATGCCTTGGTGGACTCTTGACCTGTGGTGCCTTGGTGACCTCGACCTGTGATGCCTTGGTAACCTCTTGACTTATGATGCCTCGGTGACCTTTTGACCAATAATGCCTAGGTGACCGTCTGACTTATGATGCCTTGGTGACCTGACCTATGGTTTTTAGGGGGGCGGGAAGAAATGGTGATGGGGTCAGTTTTATAAATAAAGTATCGTACTGTGACGACTCTCCCTCCCCTCCAATCACTTTTTCCCCCTCACTGTTTCTCACCTTATTCCATTCCACCAACTACCACTCCTTCTCACTCCTTTTATTCTTCCTCCCATCATCTCTCCCTCCTCTCCTCCTCCCCCCCCCCCCATTCTCTGGTGAGCCACCGTTATTAGCTGCGTTAATAACTAGAGATCAACTCAGAAGGTCAGAGATATTACAGGTGCCACTGTGGTCTAGACCAGCTGTAGTCTGGACCATTCTGGACCAGCTGTGAGAGAGACCAACTGTGTGAGACACGACACCATCTGTGGGAGAATTGAGCAGCCACAGCTTTCTCTCCTACCACAGACAAACCCTCTTTGTAGATTTCAGCACCCACAGCTCTCCTCTTCCACAGACCAGCCAGTGTGTGTGAGCGTCCCGCAGACCGTGGCAGTGGCTGAAGGAGAGAAGATACGCCTGACATGCCGTGTGGACGCCCAGCCTAACCAACATCTCTCCTTCACCTGGTTCTTCAACAACACTCTGGACACCATCGAAGTGGACAGCCACCGTGTTACTGTCCTGCCTGGCCTCAGCATGTTGGACTACACTCCCATGTATGTCTTACACCCTCATATCCAAGTTGTACCCCTATCTCACCTATGGAATTTGTGCATGGGGCTCAACAACAATAAACCATCTCAAACCATTAATTACCCATACAAAAGGCTGCAGTCAGAATGATAAATTCCCACTACAGGCAGCACACTCCAACAATATTCAAAACTCTAAACTTACTCACCTTACAAAACATCCATACTTATTATTGTACCTACTACTATTACTACTACTACTACTATTGTACCTACCTACTACATTTAACTCGGATATAACCCTCTCCTCAAACGTCTCCTTACCAACCTCAACAGAACACATGACCATAACACAAGGCACAGATCACTCTTTGATGTTCCTCGTGTCCATCTTACACTATGCAAAAACTCAATGCACATAAAAGGCCCAAAAATCTGGAATTCATTACCTGTGAATATAAAAGAAACACTGTTTATAAATTCAAGTGTCTTCTTAAAAATCACTTACTCACCCACAACTAAATAAATACTGAATAACTGTATCTCATAAATGTTTAACCTGTGACCCTATCAAACTTTGTTTTTTTAATTACATTACCTAACAGAATACTCCATTCTATTGAATGCTCAGCAACTCAGCAAATGACCATATAACCTGTCTTTGAAATACTCATTTATTCTTAATTGTTATTTGTTCATTATAATTTTTACCACTGAATATATCATTGCTTAGTTAATTTTAAGCCTGCCCATAATGCTCTGCATACAAGGGGCTTTTGGCATGTTACACTTAACCACTGCATTTCTTTGTACATCTATTTATCATGTCCAAATTAATAAAAAATAAATAAATAAATAAATACATCCCAGTATCAAAGTAATACATCGTGGTAACAAAGTAATAAACAATGACATCAATATAATTCTGCATGAGTAGTGTGGTAAGTGTCAGCACAGCCACCCGCGCTACGGCTGCCTCATCAATGTCAAGGTTAGGTTAGAAGGTCCGAGCAGATCCATGTTGGTTATGGCTCTTCTGGTGTATAAAGTTCTTTGTAGGTCTTCTCAGCTCTGTGACTCACCTGTTCTCTGGGATCAGACAGAGAGCTCACTGTCTTCTCTCACTCATGCCTGCTCTCTGGTATCAGTCAGATAACTCACTCTCCTCGCTCACTACTCTTGTCTTTCTGTATCTTTAATTTTGTTCATTTTATTTCTTTAATTTATATTTGATAATGTGAATTTATTAAGTAAAAAAATTTCAAGATTATTCACCAGGTCGACAGTAATTCACCAGAAATCTGACATCACCCTCATCTTCGTCCTCTCCTCCTCCTCCTCCTCCTCCTCTTTCTTGTCTTCCTATTCTTCCTCCATTTCCTAATCTTCCTCGTCCTCCTATTTCTTGTCTTCATACTCCACCTCTTCCTCAACCTCAACCAAAACTACTACTTCCTCTTCCTCCTTATGCTCATCTTTTCCTTCTTTTCTACAAGACTACGGTGCTCTTCACCAACTACAAGACTGATTATTTCATCTTTTATATATAGTTCTACATTCTAATAGTTCTACATTTTAATTAAGCCATTGGATGGCGAAACATCTATAAATAAAGATACCCAGATGTTGCACATGTGTCTAATTCTTCATGAGTTGGGTGTCACGCTCCTGCTACACCACCTACTCTTACAGCGACTCCTTCAGATCAAAGTAAATCTGTCCCCACATCGTATGGATAAATATCATATTTTATATTATTTTGTAATCTTCCCTGGTTATTGGAGATAGGAACTTTGATGATCATTTTCTTTAATGCATCATAAACTGGTTGACAATTTAATGATGCGAGCGTTACAATGAAACTTAGACAAATTTTGTATGTTCAATGAGGATTCTTGCAGAAACATCATGGAAAAGGTAATTCGCCATGAAATTCCTCGCTGTGACCTCATGAAAAATATAATTCTCAAAGAGAGTCTTCGCAGTAACATTGTGAAAAGCCAACTCACAGAGAGAGTCCTCGTGGTAACGTAGTTTTAAGCATAAATCTTATAAATTAAGACTGCTTACATCAATTTTTGTCTGTAATAGTTAAAAATAGTTTTTTGTCAGTAGGTAATTCGGGAAAAAAAGTTAGAGTTGTGGGAACGTTAATATATGTAAAAGTGTCAAAAGACTGAACACAACTCCGATGGAGAAATGTGGAAAACGACGAAAGATTTTCAAAGTGTTTTATTTTATGTCGATAATTTTTTATTTTTCTTATGTTAAACACAGCTTCAGTAATTTTTATCTTAAGAATGTTATCTCTAACATCATGGGGACAACTTTCAGGTCTTCTCATCCTTACGAATACCCATACCAGGGTTGGAATTTTTGGGGCAGCTCTGCCGAAATTAAATCTGATCTTATATATGCCTGTGTTGATACTTTACAGGTTTCTTATCAGTGATGATGCTGGAAAAATATTGTGTACGAACAACTTAAATTAGTTAAGTTTAAACTTAATACTGAAATTAAACATATTGTCCGATTATCGTAAGAGAGTATACAACCCGCACGTAGGAGAGAGGAACTTACGACGGCGTTTCGGTCCGACTTGGTCCAAATTGGACCGAAACGTCGTCGTAAGCTCCTCTCCCCTATGTGCGGGTTATTTGTGTATTGTTCCAGTCACGGTATTGTGAATTTTTATAGATAAGAAAGTGTGAGTCTCATGAGAGTCGTGTGAGATGTATGTTATGTGAGAGTCGTGTGAGATGTATGTTATGTGAGAGTCGTGTGAGATGTATGTTATGTGAGAGTCGTGTGAGATGTATGTTATGTGAGAGTCGTGTGAGATGTATGTTATGTGAGAGTCGTGTGAGATGCATGTTATGTGAGAGTCGTGTGAGATGTATGTTATGTGAGAGTCGTGTGAGATGTATGTTATGTGAGAGTCGTGTGAGATGTATGTTATGTGAGAGTCGTGTGAGATGTATGTTATGTGAGAGTCGTGTGAGATGTATGTTATGTGAGAGTCGTGTGAGATGTATGTTATGTGAGAGTCGTGTGAGATGCATGTTATGTGAGAGTCGTGTGAGATGTATGTTATGTGAGAGTCGTGTG
This sequence comes from Cherax quadricarinatus, assembly GCF_038502225.1. NCBI lineage: Eukaryota > Metazoa > Arthropoda > Malacostraca > Decapoda > Parastacidae > Cherax > Cherax quadricarinatus. Next base: position 11,453 of record NW_027195984.1, on the reverse strand, counting down.
AGATGTATGTTATGTGAGAGTCGTGTGAGATGTATGTTATGTGAGAGTCGTGTGAGATGTATGTTATGTGAGAGTCGTGTGAGATGTATGTTATGTGAGAGTCGTGTGAGATGTATGTTATGTGAGAGTCGTGTGAGATGCATGTTATGTGAGAGTCGTGTGAGATGTATGTTATGTGAGAGTCGTGTGAGATGTATGTTATGTGAGAGTCGTGTGAGATGTATGTTATGTGAGAGTCGTGTGAGATGTATGTTATGTGAGAGTCGTGTGAGATGCATGTTATGTGAGAGTCGTGTGAGATGCATGTTATGTGAGAGTCGTGTGAGATGTATGTTATGTGAGAGTCGTGTGAGATGTATGTTATGTGAAAGTCGTGTGAGATGCATGTTATGTGAGAGTCGTGTGAGATGTATGTTATGTGAAAGTCGTGTGAGATGCATGTTATGTGAGAGTCGTGTGAGATGTATGTTATGTGAGAGTCGTGTGAGATGTATGTTATGTGAGAGTCGTGTGAGATGTATGTTATGTGAGAGTCGTGTGAGATGTATGTTATGTGAGAGTCGTGTGAGATGCATGTTATGTGAGAGTCGTGTGAGATGCATGTTATGTGAGAGTCGTGTGAGATGTATGTTATGTGAGAGTCGTGTGAGATGTATGTTATGTGAGAGTCGTGTGAGATGTATGTTATGTGAGAGTCGTGTGAGATTTATGTTATATGAGAGTCGTGTGAGATGCATGTTATGTGAGAGTCGTGTGAGATGTATGTTATGTGAGAGTCGTGTGAGATGTATGTTATGTGAAAGTCGTGTGAGATTTATGTTATATGAGAGTCGTGTGAGATGTATGTTATGTGAGAGTCGTGTGAGATTTATGTTATATGAGAGTCGTGTGAGATGTATGTTATGTGAGAGTCGTGTGAGATGCATGTTATGTGAGAGTCGTGTGAGATGTATGTTATGTGAGAGTCGTGTGAGATGTATGTTATGTGAGAGTCGTGTGAGATGTATGTTATGTGAGAGTCGTGTGAGATGTATGTTATGTGAGAGTCGTGTGAGATGTATGTTATGTGAGAGTCGTGTGAGATGTATGTTATGTGAGAGTCGTGTGAGATGCATGTTATGTGAGAGTCGTGTGAGATGTATGTTATGTGAGAGTCGTGTGAGATGTATGTTATGTGAGAGTCGTGTGAGATGCATGTTATGTGAGAGTCGTGTGAGATGTATGTTATGTGAGAGTCGTGTGAGATGTATGTTATGTGAGAGTCGTGTGAGATGTATGTTATGTGAAAGTCGTGTGAGATGCATGTTATGTGAGAGTCGTGTGAGATGCATGTTATGTGAGAGTCGTGTGAGATGTATGTTATGTGAAAGTCGTGTGAGATGCATGTTATGTGAGAGTCGTGTGAGATGTATGTTATGTGAAAGTCGTGTGAGATGCATGTTATGTGAGAGTCGTGTGAGATGCATGTTATGTGAGAGTCGTGTGAGATGTATGTTATGTGAAAGTCGTGTGAGATGCATGTTATGTGAGAGTCGTGTGAGATGTATGTTATGTGAGAGTCGTGTGAGATGCATGTTATGTGAGAGTCGTGTGAGATGCATGTTATGTGAGAGTCGTGTGAGATGTATGTTATGTGAAAGTCGTGTGAGATGCATGTTATGTGAGAGTCGTGTGAGATGTATGTTATGTGAGAGTCGTGTGAGATGCATGTTATGTGAGAGTCGTGTGAGATGTATGTTATGTGAGAGTCGTGTGAGATGTATGTTATGTGAGAGTCGTGTGAGATGTATGTTATGTGAGAGTCGTGTGAGATGTATGTTATGTGAGAGTCGTGTGAGATGTATGTTATGTGAGAGTCGTGTGAGATGTATGTTATGTGAGAGTCGTGTGAGATGTATGTTATGTGAGAGTCGTGTGAGATGCATGTTATGTGAGAGTCGTGTGAGATGTATGTTATGTGAGAGTCGTGTGAGATGTATGTTATGTGAGAGTCGTGTGAGATGTATGTTATGTGAGAGTCGTGTGAGATGTATGTTATGTGAGAGTCGTGTGAGATGTATGTTATGTGAGAGTCGTGTGAGATGTATGTTATGTGAGAGTCGTGTGAGATGCATGTTATGTGAGAGTCGTGTGAGATGTATGTTATGTGAGAGTCGTGTGAGATGTATGTTATGTGAGAGTCGTGTGAGATGTATGTTATGTGAGAGTCGTGTGAGATGTATGTTATGTGAGAGTCGTGTGAGATGCATGTTATGTGAGAGTCGTGTGAGATGCATGTTATGTGAGAGTCGTGTGAGATGTATGTTATGTGAGAGTCGTGTGAGATGTATGTTATGTGAAAGTCGTGTGAGATGCATGTTATGTGAGAGTCGTGTGAGATGTATGTTATGTGAAAGTCGTGTGAGATGCATGTTATGTGAGAGTCGTGTGAGATGTATGTTATGTGAGAGTCGTGTGAGATGTATGTTATGTGAGAGTCGTGTGAGATGTATGTTATGTGAGAGTCGTGTGAGATGTATGTTATGTGAGAGTCGTGTGAGATGCATGTTATGTGAGAGTCGTGTGAGATGCATGTTATGTGAGAGTCGTGTGAGATGTATGTTATGTGAGAGTCGTGTGAGATGTATGTTATGTGAGAGTCGTGTGAGATGTATGTTATGTGAGAGTCGTGTGAGATTTATGTTATATGAGAGTCGTGTGAGATGCATGTTATGTGAGAGTCGTGTGAGATGTATGTTATGTGAGAGTCGTGTGAGATGTATGTTATGTGAAAGTCGTGTGAGATTTATGTTATATGAGAGTCGTGTGAGATGTATGTTATGTGAGAGTCGTGTGAGATTTATGTTATATGAGAGTCGTGTGAGATGTATGTTATGTGAGAGTCGTGTGAGATGCATGTTATGTGAGAGTCGTGTGAGATGTATGTTATGTGAGAGTCGTGTGAGATGTATGTTATGTGAGAGTCGTGTGAGATGTATGTTATGTGAGAGTCGTGTGAGATGTATGTTATGTGAGAGTCGTGTGAGATGTATGTTATGTGAGAGTCGTGTGAGATGTATGTTATGTGAGAGTCGTGTGAGATGCATGTTATGTGAGAGTCGTGTGAGATGTATGTTATGTGAGAGTCGTGTGAGATGTATGTTATGTGAGAGTCGTGTGAGATGCATGTTATGTGAGAGTCGTGTGAGATGTATGTTATGTGAGAGTCGTGTGAGATGTATGTTATGTGAGAGTCGTGTGAGATGTATGTTATGTGAAAGTCGTGTGAGATGCATGTTATGTGAGAGTCGTGTGAGATGCATGTTATGTGAGAGTCGTGTGAGATGTATGTTATGTGAAAGTCGTGTGAGATGCATGTTATGTGAGAGTCGTGTGAGATGTATGTTATGTGAAAGTCGTGTGAGATGCATGTTATGTGAGAGTCGTGTGAGATGCATGTTATGTGAGAGTCGTGTGAGATGTATGTTATGTGAAAGTCGTGTGAGATGCATGTTATGTGAGAGTCGTGTGAGATGTATGTTATGTGAGAGTCGTGTGAGATGCATGTTATGTGAGAGTCGTGTGAGATGTATGTTATGTGAGAGTCGTGTGAGATGTATTTTTTTTTACACAGGGTTTGACAAGGTTAAGGATCCCTAGCTTTATTGACAAGCTATTTACAGGTTAAGGATTCCTAACTTTATTGGCAAGCTAAGAGCTGTTACCTACATCAGCTCATTTGAAAGCATTTTTATTGTTATGAGACATACAAGTAGGGAACAGGATGAAGTTGGAGCCATCTGTGGGCCAGCATTTTCATTTGATCAACTGACTTTATCTCGTTGACATCATTATGCTGTACGAATGTGTTCCATACTCGAGTCATCCTGGGTATATATGATCTCAGATGGAGTGATGTTCTGGAGAAGGGTACAGCCAGAGTGAAGTTGCTGCTTTCTGCCCGTCTTGTGGCATAAAAGCTTGTTTCACGCTGTCCTCGAAGTGGATCCAAGTGTGGTACTTTGACAATATTGGCCTTGTACATAACAGTAAGGCCACCCACATCCCTCCTATGTTGAAGGCTCTGCTGAAATGACAGATCTATCCAGGATGGGTCCAGGCGAGAGATGAGACGTCTTGCTCTGTTCTCTACTCTGTCAAGCAGTCGCAGATGAGAGGGGGGGGGGGCAGGCAAACCAAGAAAGTGGAGCATACTCAAGGTGTGAGCGTACTTGTGCCTCGTACAGAATCTTGCAACCCCTACTGTCAAGCAGATGCGAGATACGGCGAAGTGCTGTAAGCTTCCTGGCTGCCTTGTTTGCAAGATTTACAACATGGTTCTTCATGGTCAGTTTGGAGTCAAATTTCACCCCAAGGATATCAACTTCTTCTCCAGGTGCCAACACCCTCCCATTCATCCTTACTACTGCACCAGCATTACCATCATGGTGCCTAGAGACGATCATCATTTGCGTTTTCTCAGGTGCAAATGTTACTTGCCATCTATTTCCCCAAGCTGATATAGCTCTCAGCTGGTGATTGATGTAGCTTAGAGCAGCTGGCATTTCTTCTCTTGGATAAGTGAATGTCAGTGTACAGTCGTCTGCATATGCATGTGATTCTGGGATGAGATGAAGAAGGTCGTTGAAGTAGACATTCCATAACAATGGTCCCAGCACGCTTCCTTGTGGAACACTTGCCCCAATAGGATGTCTTGCTGATTCCGTTCCATTGAGAACTACACTTAGAGATCTACCATGAAGGTAATCACTGAGGAGACATAGCGTAGAGCCTGCAATTCCCAGTGCTTGAAGTTTTGCTAAGAGGCCCTGGTGCCACACCCGGTCGAAAGCGCCAGCAATGTCCAGTGCTACCACACAGCTGACTTTGGATTCATCCAGTGACTGGTGCCACTTAGTGGAGAGGTTTAACAACAGATCAGCAGCAGAGTAACCTTTCCTGAAGCCATATTGACGATCACAAAGTAGTGAGTGGTAGTCAAAAAACTCTGTCATTTGTCTTGAGATTATTGTCTCAAGGATCTTACCAGTGATTGACAGGAGTGACACTGGTCTGTAGTTGCTGATTTCTGCTCTGCTCTTCTTTTTGTGAACAGGGACTACATTTGCCTCATTCCACAGAGAGGGCCATTTACACTGTACCAGGCAGTGTTGAAGGATGCGAGTTAGAGGTGCTGCTAGCTGGTCTGCACATCTCTGCAATCATGGACTAAACTTGTCTGGGTCCACAGCCTTTTCTTGGTCAAGCGATTTAAAAAGGAAAGGCACCTCCTCCTCTCTCTCTCTCTCTCTCTCTCTCTCTTTTTTACACAGGGTTTGACAAGGTTAAGGATCCCTAGCTTTATTGACAAGCTATTTACAGGTTAAGGATTCCTAACTTTATTGGCAAGCTAAGAGCTGTTACCTACATCAGCTCATTTGAAAGCATTTTTATTGTTATGAGACATACAAGTAGGGAACAGGATGAAGTTGGAGCCATCTGTGGGCCAGCATTTTCATTTGATCAACTGACTTTATCTCGTTGACATCATTATGCTGTACGAATGTGTTCCATACTCGAGTCATCCTGGGTATATATGATCTCAGATGGAGTGATGTTCTGGAGAAGGGTACAGCCAGAGTGAAGTTGCTGCTTTCTGCCCGTCTTGTGGCATAAAAGCTTGTTTCACGCTGTCCTCGAAGTGGATCCAAGTGTGGTACTTTGACAATATTGGCCTTGTACATAACAGTAAGGCCACCCACATCCCTCCTGTGTTGAAGGCTCTGCTGAAATGACAGATCTATCCAGGATGGGTCCAGGCGAGAGATGAGACGTCTTGCTCTGTTCTCTACTCTGTCAAGCAGTCGCAGATGAGAGGGGGGGGGGGGCAGGCAAACCAAGAAAGTGGAGCATACTCAAGGTGTGAGCGTACTTGTGCCTCGTACAGAATCTTGCAACCCCTACTGTCAAGCAGATGCGAGATACGGCGAAGTGCTGTAAGCTTCCTGGCTGCCTTGTTTGCAAGATTTACAACATGGTTCTTCATGATTAGTTTGGAGTCAAATTTCACCCTAAGGATATCAACTTCTCCAGGTGCCAACACCCTCCCATTCATCCTTACTACTGCACCAGCATTACCATCATGGTGCCTAGAGACGATCATCATTTGCGTTTTCTCAGGTGCAAATGTTACTTGCCATCTATTTCCCCAAGCTGATATAGCTCTTAGCTGGTGATTGATGTAGCTTAGAGCAGCTGGCATTTCTTCTCTTGGATAAGTGAATGTCAGTGTACAGTCGTCTGCATATGCATGGGATTCTGGGATGAGATGAAGAAGGTCGTTGAAGTAGACATTCCATAACAATGGTCCCAGCACGCTTCCTTGTGGAACACTTGCCCCAATAGGATGTCTTGCTGATTCCGTTCCATTGAGAACTACACTTAGAGATCTACCATGAAGGTAATCACTGAGGAGACATAGCGTAGAGCCTGCAATTCCCAGTGCTTGAAGTTTTGCTAAGAGGCCCTGGTGCCACACCCGGTCGAAAGCACCAGCAATGTCCAGTGCTACCACACAGCTGACTTTGGATTCATCCAGTGACTGGTGCCACTTAGTGGAGAGGTTTAACAACAGATCAGCAGCAGAGTAACCTTTCCTGAAGCCATATTGACGATCACAAAGTAGTGAGTGGTAGTCAAAAAACTCTGTCATTTGTCTTGAGATTATTGTCTCAAGGATCTTACCAGTGATTGACAGGAGTGACACTGGTCTGTAGTTGCTGATTTCTGCTCTGCTCTTCTTTTTGTGAACAGGGACTACATTTGCCTCTTTCCACAGAGAGGGCCATTTACACTGTACTAGGCAGTGCTGAAAGATGCGAGTTAGAGGTGCTGCTAGCTGGTCTGCACATCTTCTCAGCAATCTTGGGCTCAACTTGTCTGGGCCCACAGCCTTTTCTTGGTCAAGCGATTTAAGAAGGAAATGCACCTCCTCCTGCCTTATTGTCACCACTGACAGTTTTGACACAGTTCTTGCAGCTAGCCAAGGAGGGTCCCTTGCTGGATCAGGAACTTGCATTTTGGTAGCAAAGTGTTCAGCAAAGAGGTCCGCCTTCTCTTGACTACTAGTAGAGGTGGTCCCATCCTGTCGATTTAGAGGTGGAATGAGTTCATCAGGCAGATAACCTTGTCTGTCCTTGACCAGGGACCACCAGGTTTTGGAGCCTACCCTACCTGATGCTAGCTTTCTTTTTGTGTCCACCTCCCATTTAGCAATGGCCCACTTTTGAACGTCACCCATATGCCTACAGGCTTGCCTGTGCAAGTTCCTGTTATAGGTGGTAGGATGTCTCTTATACCTTCGCCATGCTTTGTACTTAGCAGTAGCAGCCTCTCTACAACGAAAGCCAAACCAAGGCTGATCTGTAGGCTTCTCTATTGCCGGTCTGTCTCTCTCTCTCTCTCTCTCTCTCTCTCTCTCTCTCTCTCTCTCTAGCAGAGCCTTCAACACAGGAGGGATGTGGGTGGCCTTACTGTTATGTACAAGGCCAATATTGTCAAAGTACCACACTTGGATCCACTTCGAGGACAGCGTGAAACAAGCTTTTATGCCACAAGACGGGCAGAAAGCAGCAACTTCACTCTGGCTGTACCCTTCTCCAGAACATCACTCCATCTGAGATCATATATACCCAGGATGACTCGAGTATGGAACACATTCGTACAGCATAATGATGTCAACGAGATAATGTCAGTTGATCAAATGAAAATGCTGGCCCACAGATGGCTCCAACTTCATCCTGTTCCCTACTTGTATGTCTCTTAACAATAAAAATGCTTTCAAATGAGCTGATGTAGGTAACAGCTCTTAGTTTGTCAATAAAGCTGAGGATCCTTAACCTTGACAAACCCTGTGTAAAAAAAAGACTCAAGAAATGCTTCCTAACATCCCTGTGACTCTTGAGTTTTCAGCTTCCAGTTGTGTTCCCTTGTTGCTGTGTCCCATCTCTGGAACATTCTGTCTCTGTCCACCTTGTCAATTCCTCGCAGTATTTAATATGTCGTTATCATATCCCCCATATCCCTCCTGTCCTTCAGTGTCGTCCAGTTGAATTCCTTTAACTTTCCCTCATATGACATATCCCTTAGCATTGAGACTAGTTTTGTTGCAAACCTTTGCACTTTCTCTAGTTTCTTGTCGTGGTTGAACAACCACGGGTTTCGTACTGGTGTTGCATGCTCCAATATGGGCCTGGTGTACACAGTGTACAGTGTCGTGAATAACTCCTTACTTAGATGTCGAAACGCTGTTTTTTAGGTTTGCCAGGCACCCATATGCTCTACCAGTTATTTAGCTGTTGTGCTTCTCAGAAAATGTTCTTGGTACGATGCCCACCCCAAGATCCCTTTCGTTGAGTGAGGGTTACAGCCTTTGACCTCCGAGCATGTATTCCATCTGCGGTCTTCTTTGTTCTTCCTCAGGCTTCATGACTTTGCATTTGGTGGAGCCATTTATCTGACCAGGTTTGCAACATGTCCAGTTCCCTTTATAGTCTTACCTGATCCTCATCCGCATGAATTCTCCACATTAACGTATAGAAGAAACAGCACGGGCCCTAGGACTGATCCTTGTGGAACTGCACTGTTCAAATGCGCCCACTCTGATACCTTCCTATCATGTATTTCCACATCCATTGTATTGCTTTTCCTCTATTCTTACCTGCTCCTCTAACTTTTGTACCAATCTCTTGTGCGGAACGGTGTCAAAAGCCTTCTTACAGTCCAAGAAAAGGCAGTCTACCCACCTCTCTCTCTCTCTCTCTCTCTCTCTCTCTCTCTCTCTCTCTCTCTCTCTCTCTCTCTACTCTCTCTCCTGTCTTACTTCTGTCACGGAGAGATATTATCTGGGCCCACCGCATAGCAGTGTCTTCACCTCCTCCTCAGGTGTATGTTGTTACCTGGAGGTTACCTGGAGGTTATTCCGGGGATCAACGCCCCCGCGGCCCGGTCCATGACCAGGCCTCCCGATGGATCAGGGCCTGATCAACTAGGCTGTTACTGCTGGCCGCACGCAGTCCAACGTACGAGCCACAGCCCGGCTGATCCGGCACTGACTTTAGGTATCTGTCCAGCTCTCTCTTGAAGGCAGCCAGGGGTTTATTGGCAATTCCCCTAATGCTTGATGGGAGGCTGTTGAACAGTTTTGGGCCCCGGACACTTATGGTGTTTTCTCTTAGTGTACCAATGGCGCCCCTACTTTTTATTGGGGGCATTTTGCATCGCCTGCCCAGTCTTTTACTTTCGTAGGGAGTGATTTCTGTGTGCAGATTTGGGACCATTCCTTCCAAGATTTTCCAAGTGTAGATTATGATATATCTCTCCCTCCTGCGTTCCAACGAGTACAAGTCAAGTGCTTCCAAGCGTTCCCAGTAGTTAAGGTGCTTGACAGAACTTATACGTGCAGTAAAGGATCTCTGTACACTCTCTAGATCTGCGATTTCACCTGCTTTGAATGGAGATGTTAATGTACAGCAGTATTCCAGCCTAGAGAGAACAAGTGATTTGAAAAGGATCATCATGGGCTTGGCATCTCTCGTTTTGAAAGTTCTCATTATCCATCCTATCATTTTCTTTGCACGTGCGATCGTGGCACTGTTGTGATCCTTGAAAGTGAGATCCTCAGACATTACTACTCCCAGGTCCCTTACATTATTTTTCCGCTCTATTGTATGGCCGGAGTCAGTAGTATACTCTGTTCTAGTTATTATCTCCTCCAGTTTTCCATAACGGAGTAGTTGGAATTTGTCCTCATTGAACATCATATTGTTTACCGTTGCCCACTGGAAAACTTTGTTTATATCTTCTTGGAGGTTAACCGCGTCCTCAGCAGATGACAGCCTCATGCAGATGTGCCTTGTGGAACAGAGCTCTTCACTATGGCAGCCTCCGATTTAACTCTGTTGACCACTACTCTTCAGGCGAGTCATAGAGCGACACTGACCTACAAAATACTTTATCCACCGGAAAAGCCATATCTGCTCTAGACCTCCACGGGTTGGCCTCCTTCCCACTGAAGAGGCGGCTGTAGTGCGGCGGCTGTAGTGCGGGCGGCTGTAGCGCGGGCGGCCTACAGTGACTTATAACATTACTATGGTGGTATGAAAGTAACACTTGTTAAAGTGCCAATGGTTTACCTTAGGTGTTGATACTAATAACACCCAGATGATGTGTGGATGTTTTGTTGGTCAACCTGTTGATACTGAATATCATTATTGTACTGATACTAAGAGTGACCTCTCACCCCAGGTCACCCCGTGACTATGGCACTCTTTCTTGCTGGGCCACCAACGAAGTGGGCACTCAGGCTGACCCTTGCAGGTTCACTGTCATCGAGGCAGGTAGGTGTGTTGAGAATAGGTGGGTGGAGGGTAGGTGGGTGGAGGGTAGGTGGGGGGAGGGTTGGTGGGTAAAAATAATAATGTAATAAGCAATAAACAACTGTGAATGAATAAACTGCAGCATGGAGCTCCTACCCGCATGGAACACGGCTCGAATCCCTATACATTCCCGTGTTCACAATACAACTATATTTCCTGGTCAGGTCCCCCAGAGCGTGTAGGTAACTGTGTGCTGGTGAACCTAACAGTGGCCAGCCTGGAGGTCGGTTGTACTGCTGGCAACGACGGTGGCCTCCCCCAGAGGTTCATTGCCCGGGTATATGCCGCCCCTACCCACACCCTGCTGGCCACCCTGGAGGAGGAACACACCCCTCGCTTCCACGTGGGAGGCCTCACCCCCGGGCAGGACTATCTCATCACCGTCACAGCTGTCAACGCTAAGGGCACCAGCCTACCACAACAGATTGATGCGGTCCGTCTGAAGGTGTGTCAGTGTCACGGTGTCTCGTGATCCAATACCAACTTTCTTAACACTAACATATAACATTCAGTAACTTTAACGTCAACACCATGGAGTCTTAAGAATCAGTATCAGGTATCAATTTCCTTATCGCTAAAAACTCTCATCTGTATCCTTAAATTCATTATCATTCGCCTTTATGTTTCAGTACCTCTAATTATCATAGAAGTGTCACATTCTTTACCATTTACCTTTTATGATCTAATATCAACTTTAAACTAATCACGTTTAGCAGGTTTAAAACCCATAACATGATGTCTTGTGATCCAATATCAATTTCCTGAGTGTGGATGCAGAAATAAGGGTCAAAATGCCTACCAATGGTGAGTAAAAAATAAATACAGAGATTTCATTGGTACAAGTTTTTATCATGGGGAAAATGGCAAAGTGAGCCTCGTTAAGATTACAAAAAAAAAAACGATAACAATATTTCTTGAATCGTACAGTGATTGGTTGGTTAATGGTGGTTTAGGCCTATCCATTATACCTGGGTCATTACGTCCGCTCATCAAGAATATTTTATACTCTAAAATAAGGGATTAAAGTAACCTGTCAGC
>NW_027195983.1:0-118679 GCF_038502225.1 Cherax quadricarinatus | reverse complement strand
TGTCATCCGGATAGAGTAGGAGTTTGCATTTGACACTGATGGGTATGTCGTTTACATAACATAGGAATAATAAGGGACCCAGAATACTACCTTGGGGAACTCCACATGCTGTCGGGAGGGGTTCTGATTCTGTTTTCTTGATTTTGACAATTTATTTTCCTTTTGTTAAAATAGTACTTAAATCGGTCTACGGAACCTATGCCAATATCTTGAAGTTTCTTACATAGTATATTGTGGTTGACAGTACTGAAAGCCTTTTGCAAGTCTAAGGTTACCATTCCTATGAGGGTTCCCTATCGACATTTCTGTTCTCATATAATCCATCAGATTAATTAGGGAGGTATCGGTTAAGATCTCGTAAAGCCTGACTGGTAACTATGAAGAATGTTGCTCCCTCAACATTAAGTCATCCAGGGCTTTTACCAGCAAAACTACCCTAGAACATCTTAGGTGGGTATTTTGACCTTGTTGAATGTGTCCATTCCGAAGAGATTCGCCTTTGCTCCGTCACACTACCGCTGATCTGTTCCCAAATACTGCAAAATGCGCCACATCAGAAAATATAACTTTTCTCCATTCATCTGTCGTCCACCCCTTATGATCGCGTGCCCACCGCATCCGTGTTCCTTCATAGCAGCAGTCATTTGTTTCTTTACCGGCTTTCTGGCAGTTCTGCCAGTTTCAAGGAGCCTTCATTGAACAATCAATATTTACGCCAGCCGAAGCCAAATATCTCTGTAGATCATTGCTGGTTTTCTTGGGATACTTCACAATATTTCTTATGATAACCTTGTCATCGTGAGGTGTTGTGTTGTCTTCTACAGCTTTCTCCTCGACGCAGTGCTCCACAATCACCAGTGTTTTCAGCTCTCTTCAGAATCTGACCAACAGTTGACTTTGCTAGTTTCAAATTTTCGGGGTTCTGTCTGATACTCAAGTCAACATGTTTTTCTAAGAGCTACAATGCTTGCATGCTTCCTGGGTGTAACATCCATCATGAATTTCAGAAGTAATCACGAATTGAAGGGAGAATTTGGCGAAACCACGTTCACTCACAACACGCTTGCAGGAGTAGCCTTGCAGAACAACAGCTGTTGTAGCACTGAGGAGAGTCGCAGGGTAACACCACAGCTGGATGGTTGCCAGAAGTCGGTGGCAAACTCTTCTGAAAATAACTCAGACTACATTAATTAAGCCGGAGACTAAGACATATGAGACGATCACAAAATTTACTTCTGTCCCAATTAATTTGCACACTACTGTACTTCCGCTAGTGAATTTTTCCAGCGGTGAATCCTTCAATTGCTTCACCTCACCAGTTTACAGTATATAAGCCACCTTTGCGCATATGCTGCACTTTTATCAAGAATGATCAACTGGACACATTTCCAGGCTGAGGGACTGATTACCTCAAACTCATCTTCCACTGCTCTTCTCTGCATTGGACTGATGAAGTCACTGCCTGACGAAACGTTTACACAGTTTAGATACCCAAATGTTGTACAAGGGCCTCATTCATCTCTGTTGCTTATCGGTCAGTCATGCCTCAATCCAGGAGATTATTTCTCCGCCTGTTGAGTGCTGCTATTTTCTTCACTGAGCAATAGCAATCATTGTTTTCTTTCCCTTCACTGACAGTGGTGCAGGTGACTGGTGATAGGACCATGTGCCTACTTGTTTCTTGAGCCTAATATCTGTTGTTTAACGACTGTTGCCTCATAAGTTGGCAAAGAAATATTACAGAATTTAGAACTATTAAGGAAGATACAGGAGAGTAAAGATTAGTGTATATTTAATGACAGTTTAAGTTTGTAAGATTTACCACCTTCAACGTTCACTCCCGTCATATCACTGAGGCAAGTCACGCTCTGACCGGAAATACTTTATCTTCTCGGGGGAGTGGAAGGCACAAGACTGCTGCTAGAGTGGGTAAGATCGTGCTCTGGAGGCAAACATTCCACACAGTTTCAAGATCAGGTACAATCGTACCCTGTAAAGCAGCTTTATTGTGGTTAAGGGCAGTGTCGTGCAGAGGTCTGGTGATGCCCGGGGCCAACTCCTTGATTGTATGCCACAAATGCTCAAGTTAATGCCTACTACTGAGAAATATAAGGGAGATATTTTGAATATGTAAACACAGATGAAACATGACATAAACACTATTCGATTTAAATATAAATCAGCCAAATTTATTAATTTATTTTCCCCAAATGGTTCCACCTGTCAGAAAACACTTGAACTACTTCACTTTTTACATCAACTGTGAGAAATTCTTTTTCAATGCTTATTAAAGCCATGTTGGTCAGTCGCTCCTGTAACATTCAAGACCTCAGATATGTTTTTATTAATTTAAATTTTGAAAATGACACTTCACAGCTTGCGACTGGAAATGCGATTGTAAGCAGTAATGTGTATGAAACACACAGCGTCGGCAAGATATCCCTCCCATACTGCAGTAAAGACTCCGCAGCATCTTTAGGATCAAGGAGAATTATATTCCCTCCAGCTCGAAGGAGTATCACAAAATCAATAATTTCGTCATATAACTGAATGGCTGCCACATCATTATACATAATGATTTGCAAAGTCTGAACATTTCTTTTTTAATTTCTCTCTTGTTCATCTTCAGTTACTACTGAATTAACGTTCAAAAGAAATGAAAATAGGTCACTGAGTCCTTGAAGACGGACACTGCGGTCTTCAATTTCCGTTTTTATTCGGTTCACAATCTCGACCATTACTCAGTTCATTTCTTCTTGTGCCGTCATTCCACTGTCTCTTGCTGACTGTCCAGGCATTATTCTCCTCCTTGTTCGTGCAATTGGTATTCCTTAATTTTCACAATATTCATTAGCCATTGTGGATAATTTCGTCATTCTTGAAATTCAAGATATGAATAAGTCCTTTCAGATTACAAGAAGTTTCATGGAACCCCATTTTCGGATCCTGCAAACGTTTTGAGACTTTATACACTGATGATAAAACTGGGTACCAAAAATTTAATGAAGCTATAAACGGGAACTGTTGAATAGATTTCAGTAGCGATCCTGCATCAGATTTGCTTTCCCTTGAAAATTCTCCTTCCAGCAGGTGTGAAGGCTTGCAATATCGTTGTCACACACTTCGTGGATTACTTGCACAGCATCATGGCGGGAATTCCATCTTGTGTCACACTGTCTTTTCATAGTCCTAATGACAAATGATTTTAACACTTACCAACGAGAAGTAGATTAAGGAAAACAAAGAGTTTTTCCGAAAAATGTAACAACAATAGGTTGCACCTCACTTGCAGAGACACAGGCAAAATTGAGGCTGTGGTTCTCGCAGTTCACAAACAGCTTTTGGGTTAACTTCAAGATTTTTTTGTTGAACACCTCCTCTCACTCCAGCCATAACTGCTGCGTTATCATATGATAACGTTCCTGTGTTTCCTCAGGAGCTAACTACTGCCTCTGTAGTGCGGTGAACCTCTAAATATTGGTTTATCACCGCTGAAATTTCAAAATCATTATTTTATTTCCCTCTCTAATTGGATACCCCCCCTCCCAGCCATTTGGATGCCCGGGGCCACCGCCCCTTCGCTGCCCCCCCCCCCTCTGCACGCCACTGGTTAAGGGGCAGGCCAGGAGCTATCAAAGAACAAAAAGGTGCAGTGCCGTGACTTGAACAATACACAAATAACTCTCACGACGACTTTTCAATCCGACTTAGACCATTTATAAAGACACTAACACACTATCATTCTACACCTGCAGACGTAACTAGGCAAGAACACACCATCAGCCACACCATATACACTGTCCATGTCACCATCACCGCCACAGGGTTATGTACACCAAGAAGTGTATTACTCGGTGTATATACACAGTTTATTTTAATATCTATTTATAGGATTAAATTATATTTGTGTCTCACGTGTCAGCAGGAAGTAGGCGTTGCGTCCTCCTCATTCCACAGGTCTCATTCTTGTCACCTTGTGATGAGTCTTTGCCGGCTGAGGATTATACACTCCTCACAAGCACACTAAAAGATAACTCAAAACTTAAGTATAGAGGGTTCAAGGCTTAATCACCATCACTTCAGATTCATAACATAGGGTTTTCCATCTCTAAATTCTTGCTTTTTTCTATTAAAAATCTCTCCAAATGCTGCAGTACCACGTGTGTAGATACACTGAGAGGCACAGTTCAAGACATTTATTGAGGAAGCACTTCGCCATGGATGGCTTCTTCTGTCCTAATTAAGACTGAAGAAGCCATTCGCGGTGAAACGTTTCCTCAGAAGTACTGTGCATGTCTTCATCCTCACACTGTTAGTATGACACCATACTTATATATACTTTTGCGTACAATCTTCAGAACTTTTGACAAAATGCATATTAGAGATACTGGTCTGTAATTTAGTGCCTCTTTCAGTCCTCTTATTTATAAATGGGAACCACGATGGCTTTTTTTTCAGTTTTCTGGCTCTTGTCCTGATTGGAGATATTAGTTTGAAGACCTTTCCTATGGAATCATAGTTGTGGAAAACTGGTTAGATAAGTACACTTTCCTGCATGAAACAAACATAAGACAAGTGTTACTTATCTTTTAACAGCACGTTGTCCAGAAGCCTCTCCCTGGAAATCCTTTCGGGCTGCCGTTTCAGTTTCCACAGTGGTTGTTGATTAACAAGTTTGTTATACAATTTGTCCCAAAGAAGCGTATATCTCAGCATTTCACTATCAGCTGAAATGCGTAATGATACTTGGTTTTGGGTGAATCATCCACGTCACGGGATATACTGGTAACTCCATATCATAACTCGCCTCTGTCTATTAGCTGCAGCTAACGTAATTAGAAGTGGGTATGGCTGGACTTACCTAGGTATTGTAACTGATCCAGTTTCCCCTAGTTTGTGGTAGGGGAAGTACGTATATCCCGGTACTGTTGTCTTGAGTAGTTATGTCCTCACTCGTTAGGGTGATATCTTGTCCCTTTGTTCGAGATTATGCCGCAGATTATACACTAGTGTTTTTTTTATACTAGTTTTCCTAGTGGAGATTGACGGTATTTCAAACTTTAGCACACAGTCATTATTTTCTTTGTTCTCAGCAGGAGATCTGTGACGTGTTCACGCTCTGATATCTGAATTCAACCTAGCTTGTCGCCCTGCCCAAGCGCCCAACCACTTCACCATCTGCACAAAATAACTGCTGAATTTAGCTTTATATTTCTTCCTTACCACACACTGCAACAGTATTAAATACAATAGGGTAGGTTTCTTGTTATCTAGACTAGAATTCCTAATAGTCCCAACCTGTAGATAAAGTGGGGTGCAGAGGGCTGAGGGGGGTGAGAGGGCTGAGAGGTACCCTTCTTTACTGGAGAATTTTCTCCACAATAGTGGTTCTGCTGCTCCTCTCAGCACCCATAGTAATATATTGGCTGATCCTATCGCTTTTATGTCAAGCTCCATTCAAAGAGCTCTTCACAGAAGTGAAGAGCTCTTTGAATCTGTGGCCATCTCTTCGCATACTTCTGTCACCTTCCACTACTCTCCCTTCAGTTTTATCACTTTGTCCTCTAATTCTAACACGTCTCTCAGTCTTTGTTCTTATCCGTAAGTATTCGTTTAGATCTGTTTTTCCTATTAGACCCAACATGCTATTAATATTTTCGATGCAATTGCCAGCTTGCGGAAATAGGGCAGTCTTGCCCTCATTGCCACCAGGGATGTTCACAAAGCTTTTGACAGTTTGTGGCATGATGGACTTATTTTTAAACTGGTCGACCTTCATGACCACAACTGGACCTTTCTCTTCCTTATATACAACTTTCTGTGACACAGAAAAATCATCCCTTCCTTTAATGGTAAGACTGCTGAGCCGTTTACTCCGACTGCTGGAGTACCACAAGGCTCGTGCCTTAGCCCAATATTATTCATCATATATGTCAACGATGTCCCTCAACCCATGTTTAATGATACACTTATTACCCAGTTTGTTGATGATATTATTCATGTTTTATCCACCCCGGTGACTGGCAAATATAAATATGAGAAGGTAATTGAAAAAATGAATACTGAATTGCGTAGAACAGCGAACTGGGAGAAGAAATGGCGTATTACGACAAACCCAGATAAAGTCCTTATCAGCACCACCTGTTGTTTTTCCTCAAGTATAGAGGACAAGGGGGGTATCTCCATTCGGGGAACGCCTATAGCCATTAGAAACCCTAACAAGATCTTGGGCTGTGAAATAGATAGACTTCTTCACTCTACTTCTCATGTCACTAAAATGAAAAATGTAGCCAAAGCCCACCTGAACTCTCTCTACAGGTTTCATCCGGCCTCATCCCACATCAAAAAACACCTGTATATGATGATACGACCTTTACTTGAATATCCGTGTGTTCCCTTGTCAGTGACTACCAAAACCAATTTGCTACATTTACAACGTGTCCAGAATAGGGCACTGCGCTTCATCACAGGCACCAGAAGGAGAGATGGAATACGAATGGCCGATCTACACACCCAACAGGACATAGTTGCAATGAATGTTAGGCTTGATTACCTGAAAAAGAAACAGCTATATGCCATGCAAGACAGAGAACATCCTCCCTATTTTGCAAAATGCCGCAGACTATGTAATCAATGCACCTCCCCACAGAACCCAACGAATGACCTTCCAGCAGCGTAGATTCATCCATAAGGACGATTTCCAACGTCCGAAGATCTTGAGCGACCTACCAGATGATCCTGATGACTGGTTAACACCTGAACCAATTTATGTTCATTAAGGGTAACTCCACTCCCATTTTTGGTGATATCTCTTGGACATTGTCACTTGTTACATGTACTCATGTACTATTACTAATTCAGTCAAGGTTGGACAATGCTTCCGAAGACGCTGAGCTGGCCTTCCGTCGCCCTGCTTTTGCCATGTGCAGTTTACGTCTTGCCCCCTGAAAAAAAAATTACTTGTAACTAGGTATACCCCTTACCAATTCAGAGTCCTGCAGTTATACATTGTTATAACTATGTGAAACTGACGGGTAAGTGTTATAACCCATTCATCTAAATTACTTTCATTATTCATACTATACACATACATATATATGTATTCTGCACCTAAGTGGTTGGGCCACTTACCTTTCTTACCCCACCTCCCCTCCACCATCCCACCCTTTTCCTATATTTCTATCCTTACCCATCCTTCTTCCTTCCCCATCTTACTACAGCTCCTCTGGTCATACAAGTTGGAAGTTTTCCTATTTTCTGTAACTTGTGATAATGTATCTCTCAAAATCCCTTTTGCATCCCACCCCCCCGGCTTGTGTTTGTGGGGGGGGGATGTCAAGTGGGGAAGTAGGTATCTAGTCAATACTGCGCTTTCCCTGTCAGTGTATGAGTGCTCTGAGCAATCTGCAAATCTCATCATTTCTTCTTGCCACCACCTACACTGCCTACCTTTGGTCGCTTGCACCACTTTCACTTCATCATTTCCCTTTCACCGTCACCACCACCACCGTCACCGCCACCACCGCCACCACCGCCACCGCCACCACCACCACCACCACCACCACCACCACCACCACCGGCACCACCGTCACCGTCACTGGAATCTGTCAGTGGTGGGCTCATCAGAGTCACAGGTACTAAGTCCAGTTAAAAGGCCTCCCGTTTATGTGTCCTCTCATGGAGTCCAGTGTAATGTGTGCAGCTTTTAAAAGATTAGTTTAATAGCGAAGTATGGGTTCCTTGGTACACCCTGTATGTTAGCCACTTGTATGAACTGTTTTATTGACTCTCACAAATGTAGTCAAAACTCCAACAATGAAAATCGAAAAACCACCGAATTTAACTTCCAGTAATTTGAGGACCAGTAATTGGATATCGAGCATTGTCTTCAAAACCTAAATCCGGCCCCAAATATCTTGTTTGGGGACTTCAGTTTGAAACATCTTAAATAGAATATAGCAAGGACTGTAATTGCAGAGTCTCTGTAGATAGTTTGGAGGAACAGTCTCATACAACAAAATTATTAAACCTCTGCAATAAATTTGCTTTAAGCCAGCAGATTGTTGAACCAACCAGACTGGTTGGTTCAACAGTGAGGACCTGGTCTGAAACATACAGTAACTGTGTCGAAGACAAAAATCTCAGACCACAACATAATAAAGATTCAGACATGCGTGCAGAGTGGTCTGGGACACAGAAACACGATCAATTATGAAGGCGAATACACTAATTTCAAAGATAACGTCAACTGGGACCAAATAAATCGTGGTGACCTTAATGAGATATGGTGAGATGATTATATGACCACGTATCCAAACTAGTTCCTTGGGAGGATGAACTCCTTGGATCTCAAGTATTCTCCAGACAGACAGACAGATACAGACACTGACACACACACACTGCAAAGATGTCCATTCGAACAGAGGCATTCCCTCTAAAGATGAAGACAACTTATAAGAGAGCTTTTCAAAGGAAGCAGACTCTCTGAGGTTTGAAAAGAAACTGGTTAGGAAAATGGAGAACATCAAGAGCGAAATGGCTGCATTATATGGAGTCCATGAGAGATGGAGGCAGCAAATAGCCATAAATGAAATTAGAAGAAATCTCGAATACTTCTTACACAGAATCCTGAACAAAAATCTCATCTTGTATAGGATCCCTCTCCAAGGGGGGCTCCTTGGCGTGGTGAAGAGGCTTTTGGTCTGAGGAATTAGACCTGTCGGTCTCCTTCCTCAGACCGAACCTAATTACCCCCAATACCCCTTTCCCTATCCCATCCTCCCCTTTTTCCTTTCCTCCTCCTCCCCACCCCTCCCTTTTGCCCTTCTTTTTGACCTTTGGGATTTTTCCCACAGGCACACTAGTTCCTAGGTAGGGGAAAGGGTACTTGGGTCCATCCCATTCCGTTGAGGTTCTTGGCGCTGGCGTAGTTTGCCGTGGAATCTGGATCGCCTAGGGATGTCCCAATTCCTCTCCGGTATCCCGGAGGGTGGCTTTGGGTGTCTTTCGGGCGACGGGTGTATCTCTGGAAACCACCCTTTAGATTCCGGGGGTGATGGCCGAAGGAGGTATGCTTTGTGGCGGATATCCGGCCGCCCTCTCTTTTGTCCACCGAGGTAGCTCAGCAGATGTGAGGTTGCTATTCCGGATTGCTGGTTTACTGGCATGAAGGGTAGGGTATGGCACGGGTTCCATGCTGCATCTGCGCTACTTGCGGTGCTGAGGTCCTCTTGGGCGCGGAGGGAGATTTCTGGCCCTTTCATTCCTTCTAGGAACTATCCCTCCCCGGTCCCCCCTTTTTTTTATTCTTTTTTTATTTTTATTTTCTTCTTTGTTTTTCTTAAAAACAAAAAGAAAGAAGTAACCTAACCATGGAGTACCCGGTCCATGACCCCGCTACCCCCAGGCTCCTTATTATTACCGCACCCCATTCTGACCTCGCCTTGTCTTTTGACCACTCTTCGGACATTCCTAAGACCCCTGTACCTCTTGCTGGTGCTGTTTCATCACCCGCTTCAGGTGCCGGGGTTTTGACTGACTCCTTCGATTTGTCTGACCTCCGCTCTCCTTTGACCATGCTTCTGGCCTCTCCCTCTATGGTGCGGCGATTCGCAGCCCGTCGTCTCACGTCGAACCGACTCTGGTCCCACTTCTAAACGCCAATGACAGTTTGTTAGATTATATATTGGTGGATAAAAGGTTGATGGGTAGGCTTCAGGATTTACATGTTTATAGAGGGGCAACTGATATATCGGATAATTATTTAGTTGTAGCTACAGTTAGAGTAAAAGGTAGATGGGACAAAAGGAAAATGGCAACAAGAAGTAAGAGAGAGGTGAAAGTGTATAAACTAAGGGAGAAAGAAGTTTGGGTGAGATATAAGCAACTATTGGCAGAAAGGTGGGCTAGTGCAAGTATGAGTGTTGGGGGGGGCGCTTTAAGAGAGTATATGGAGAGTAAAAGAAAGGCGTAGAGAGTGGTGAGAGTGTAAGATAAACAAGTTAAGAAAGCCTAGGGAATGAATGGATTTGTCAGTTACAAACAGAGTAGGGGAGTTAGTAGATGGGGAGATATAGGTATTGGGTAGATGGCGGGAATATTTTGAGGAACTTTTAAATGTTGACGAAGAAAGGGAGGCCATAATTTCATGCACTGGCAAGGGAGGTTTACCATCTTTTAGGAGTGAAGACGAGCAGGATGTGAGTGTGGGGGAGGTGCATGAGGAATTACCTAGAATGAAAGGGGATAAAGCAGCTAGAACTGACGGGATCATGACAGAAATGTTAAAAATGGAGGGGGGGATATATTGTTGGAGTGGTTGGTATTTTTGTTTAATAAATGTATGAAAGAGGGAAGGTACCTAGGGACTGGTAGAGAGCTTGTATAATTCCTTTATATAAAGGGAAGGGGGGCAAAAGAGATTCTAAAAATTATAGAGGAATAAGTTTACTGAGTATACCAGGAAAAGTGTATGGTAGGGTTATTATTGAAAGAATTAGAGGCAAGACAGTATGTAGGATTTCGGATGAGCAAGGTTTTAGAATGGGTAAGGGATGTGTAGATCAAGTGCTTACATTGAAACATATATGTGAACAGTATTTAAATAAAGGTATGGAAGTTTTCATTGCATTTATGGATTTAGAAAAGGCATGTGATAGTGGATAGGGGAGCAATGTGGCAGATGTTGCAAGTTTATGGAATAGATAGTAAGTTACTAAATTCTGTAAAGAGTTTTTATGAGGATAGTGAGGCTCAGGTTAGGGTGTGTAGAAGAGAGGGAGATTACTTCATGGTAAAGGTGGGTCTTAGACAAGAATGTGTAATGTCACCATAGTTGTTTAATATGTTTATAAATGGGGTTGTACAAGAAGTGAATGCTAGGGTGTTAGAAAGAGGGGTGGGATTAAATTATGGGGAATCAAATACAAAATGGGAATTGACAGTTACTGTGTGCTGATGATACTGTGCTTATGGGAGATTCTAAAGAAAAGTTGCAAAAGTCAGTGGACGAGTTTGGGAGAGTGTGTAAAGGTAGAAAGTTGAAAGTGAACATAGAAAAGAGCAAGGTGATAAGGGTATCAAATGATTTAGATAATGAACAATTGGATATCAAATTGGAGAGGAGGAGTATGGAAGAAGTGAATGTTTTCAGATATTTGGGAGTTGACGTGTCAGCGGATGGATGTATGAAGGATGAGGTTAACCATAGAATTGATGGAAAAAAGGTGAGTGGTGCATTGAGGTATATGTGGAGACAGAAAACATTATCTATGGAGGCAAAGAAGGGAATGTATGAAAGTATAGTGGTACCAACACACATGGGTATGAAGCTTGGGTTGTAAATGCTGCAGCGACTAGGCGGTTGGAGGCAGTGGCGATGTCCTGTGTAAGGGCACCGTGTGGTGTAAATATTATGCAGAGTATTCGGAGTGTGGAAATTAGGAGACGGTGTGCAGTTAATAAAAGTATTAGTCAGAGGGCTGATGAGGGGTTGTTCAGGTGCTTTGGTCATTTAGAGAGAATGGATCAAAGTAGAATGACATGGAGAGCGTATAAATCTGTAGGGGAAGGAAGGCGGGGTAGGGATCGTCCTTGAAAAGGTTGGAGGGAGCGGATAAAGGAGGTTTTGTGGGCGAGGGGCTTGGACTTCCTGCAAGCATGCGTGAGCATGTTAGATGAGAATGAGTGGAGACGAATGGTATTTGGGACCTGACGAGCTGTTGGAGTGTGAGCAGGGTAATATTTAGCAAAGGGATTCAGGGAAACCGGTTATATTTATATAGCCGGACTTGAGTGCTGGAAATGGGAAGCACAATGCTGCACTTTAAAGGAGGGGTTTGGAATATTGGCAGTTTGGAGGGATATGCTGTGTATGTTTATATGTATATGCTTCTAAACTGTTGTGTTCTGGGCACCTCTGCAAAAACAATGATTGATGATGAAAGTATTTTCTTTTTGGGGATTTTCTTTCTTTTTGGGTCACCCTGCCTCGGTGGGGGATGTTCAACTTGTTTTATATATATATATATATATATATATATATATATATATATATATATATATATATATATATATATATATATATATATATATATATATATATATTAAATGTCGTGCCGAATAGGCAGAACTTGCGATCTTGGCTTAAATAGCAACGCTCATCTTGCCATATAGGACAAGTGAAAATGTGTGTGTGCAATAATTTCGCCAAAATCATTCTGAACCTAACGAAAAAAAATATATTTGATTGTGTTTGTTTAGTACAAAATTATTGTAAGCGTATTTAAAATATATTTAGTTGGGTTAGGCTAAAATAAATTGCTCTTGTTATAATAAGGTTAGGTAAGTTTTCTAAGATTCTTTTGGTGCAAAATTAAAAAATTTTACATGAACATTAATGAAAAAAATATATCTTTAAACGTATAAGAGAAAATTTCAGAAAAGACTTAATTTTAAATAAGTTCTTGCTAATTGACCAGATTTACATATTCGGCACGACATATATATTCTGAGTCTATTCATTCCATCATGTCATTAACATATACCAAAAATAGCACTGATCCTAGGACCGACCCCTGTGGGACACCACTCGTCACTGGTGCCCACCGTGATACCTCATTACGTACCATGACTCGTTGTTGCCTTCCTGTCAGGTATTCTCTGATCCAATGCAGTGCCCTTCCTATTATATGCGCCTGATCCTCTAGATTCTGCACTAGTCTCTTGTGAGGAACTGTGTCGAAGGCCTTCTTGCAGTCCAAGAAAATGCAATCAACCCTCCCCTCTCTCTCGTGTCTTACTTCTGTTACTTTATCATAAAACTCCAGAAGGTTTGCGACACAGGATTTTCCTTTCATGAATCCGTTCCAGGTGCTATACCACTCTCCTCCTGATAATCTTCTCCATGACTTTGTATACTATACACGTCAGTGACACAGGTCTATATATATATATATATATATATATATATATATATATATATATATATATATATATATATATATATATATATATATATATATATATATATATATATATATAATCACACACACACCCTTCCATCCATCCATCTTCAACACATCCCTTGAAACTGGGCAACTAAATGAGGTATGGAGGATGGCAAATGTAGTTTACATTTTTAAAAAAGGAGACAGAAAAGAGGCACTAAATTATAGACCTGTGTCACTGACGTGTATAGTATACAAAGTCATGGAGAAGATTATCAGGAGGAGAGTGGTATAGCACCTGGAACGGATTCATGAAAGGAAAATCCTGTGTCGCAAACCTTCTGGAGTTTTATGATAAAGTAACAGAAGTAAGACACGAGAGAGAGGGGAGGGTTGATTGCATTTTCTTGGACTGCAAGAAGGCCTTCGACACAGTTCCTCACAAGAGACTAGTGCAGAATCTAGAGGATCAGGCGCATATAATAGGAAGGGCACTGCATTGGATCAGAGAATACCTGACAGGAAGGCAACAACGAGTCATGGTACGTAATGAGGTATCACGGTGGGCACCAGTGACGAGTGGTGTCCCACAGGGGTCGGTCCTAGGATCAGTGCTATTTTTGGTATATGTGAATGACATGATGGAATGGATAGACTCAGAAGTGTCCCTGTTCGCAGATGATGTGAAGTTAATGAGAAGAATTAAATCAAATGTGGATCAGGCAGGACTTCAAAGAGACCTGGACGGTTTGGACACCTGGTCTAGCAACTGGCTTCTCGAATTTTAACCCGCCAAATGCAGTCATGAAGCTCGGGGAAGGGCAAAGAAGACCGCAGACAGAGTATAGGCTATGTGGCCAAAGACCGCAAACCTCGCTCAAGGAGAAAGATCTTGGGGTGAGTATAACACCGAGCACGTCTCCGGAAGCACACATCAACCAGATAACTGCTGCAGCATATGGGCGCCTGGCAAACCTGATAATAGCGTTCCGATACTTTAGTAAGGAATCGTTCAAGACACTGTACACCGTGTACGTAAGGCCATACTGGAGTATGCATCACCAGTTAGGAACCCCTCACCTGGCCAAGCATGTCAAGAAGTTAGAGAAAGTGAAAAGGTTTGCGACAAGGCTAGTTCCAGAGCTAATGGGAATGTCCTATGAAGAAAGGTTAAGGGAAATCGGCCTGACGACACTGGAGGACAGGAGGGTTAGGGGAGACATGATAACGACATACAAATACTGCGTATAATAGACAAGGTGGACAGGGACAGGATGTTAGAGAGAGGGGACACAGAAACAAGGGGTCACACCTGGAAGTTGAAGACTCAGATGAGTCAGTGATGCTAGGAAGTATTTCTTCAGTCATAGAGTTTTCAGGAAGTGGAATAGTCTAGTAAGTGATGTAGTGGAGGCAGGAACCATACATAGCTTTAAGACGAGATATGATAAAGGTCATGGAGCAGGGAGAGAGAGGACCTAGTAGTGTTCAGTGAAGAGGCGGGGCCAGGAGCTGAGTTTCGACCCCTGCAACCACAATTAGGTGAGTACACACACTAGTGTACGTCTTGCTGGAGCCGGTGATATTGTTATTACTCAGAATATATGCTTGTTTGAGTTGCCAAGGCGTGTCAACTCTAGCAACTTAACTTGTAGTTGTACTTCCTTCACATTGTTTCTACGTCCTCCTGTCAGATGCAGATTAGTTTCCAAGTCTAGGGACGCCAATACACTTTTCTATTATATTACTTTTTTTAGTTGAATGTTTCCTAATTGTAGCTTGTAAGGTTACAGGAGGCAAGCGTGTTTCTCAACGGTTTGTGTGTGAGAGAGGCAGTTGGAAGCAGGTGTGGGAGGAAGAGGTGGTTGGTGGCAGGGGGTTCACTCCGGTAATGTCCGCTTACATAAACTAAAAGTATTGTATTTTTAATTTCATCGTATCGAACTTCATTATTCTGTTCCTTTGCTTATTTCTACAAATATATTTAGTCATATTTTCATTATTTTTCAATTGAATTTTACAAATCCTCGTTTTATATTTATTTTGTGTCTACTCATTTTCACTCGACTAAAATATCCCCTTTCTTTTTCGTAACGTCATTTGTTTCTACATATTCTCACTGGATAATTTTTACTTTACTACTATTTTTTTTATCTTAATGGTGGTTATTATTTGAGTACTAATATTGGTTACAGCACATTGTGCGACTACCTTTATGTCAGTGACATTTACAAGGTTACATGAACTGTTTACTCAACTTCATCACGCAGTGTGATTATATATATATATATATATATATATATATATATATATATATATATATATATATATATATATATATATTTATATATATATTTTTTATTATCACACTGGCCGATTCCCACCAAGGCAGGGTGGCCCGAAAAAGAAAAACTTTCACCATCATTCACTCCATCACTGTCTTGCCAGAAGGGTGCTTTACACTACAGTTTTTAAACTGCAACATTAACACCCCTCCTTCAGAGTGCAGGCACTGTACTTCCCATCTCCAGGACTCAAGTCCGGCCTGCCGGTTTCCCTGAATCCCTTCATAAATGTTACTTTGCTCACACTCCAACAGCACGTCAAGTATTAAAAACCATTTGTCTCCATTCACTCCTATCAAACACGCTCATGCATGCCTGCTGGAAGTCCAAGCCCCTCGCACACAAAACCTCCTTTACCCCCTCCCTCCAACCCTTCCTAGGCCGACCCCTACCCCGCCTTCCTTCCACTACAGACTGATACACTCTTGAAGTCATTCTGTTTCGCTCCATTCTCTCTACATGTCCGAACCACCTCAACAACCCTTCCTCAGCCCTCTGGACAACAGTTTTGGTAATCCCGCACCTCCTCCTAACTTCCAAACTACGAATTCTCTGCATTATATTCACACCACACATTGCCCTCAGACATGACATCTCCACTGCCTCCAGCCTTCTCCTCGCTGCAACATTCATCACCCACGCTTCACACCCATATAAGAGTGTTGGTAAAACTATACTCTCATACATTCCCCTCTTTGCCTCCAAGGACAAAGTTCTTTGTCTCCACAGACTCCTAAGTGCACCACTCACTCTTTTTCCCTCATCAATTCTATGATTCACCTCATCTTTCATAGACCCATCCGCTGACACGTCCACTCCCAAATATCTGAATACGTTTACCTCCTCCATACTCTCTCCCTCCAATCTGATATTCAATCTTTCATCACCTAATCTTTTTGTTATCCTCATAACCTTACTCTTTCCTGTATTCACCTTTAATTTTCTTCTTTTGCACACCCTACCAAATTCATCCACCAATCTCTGCAGCTTCTCTTCAGAATCTCCCAAAAGCACAGTGTCATCAGCAAAGAGCAGCTGTGACAACTCCCACTTTGTGTGTGATTCTTTATCTTTTAACTCCACGCCTCTTGCCAAGACCCTCGCATTTACTTCTCTTACAACCCCATCTATAAATATATTAAACAACCACGGTGACATCACACATCCTTGTCTAAGGCCTACTTTTACTGGGAAAAAATTTCCCTCTTTCCTACATACTCTAACTTGAGCCTCACTATCCTCGTAAAAACTCTTCACTGCTTTCAGTAACCTACCTCCTACACCATACACTTGCAACATCTGCCACATTGCCCCCCTATCCACCCTGTCATACGCCTTTTCCAAATCCATAAATGCCACAAAGACCTCTTTAGCCTTATCTAAATACTGTTCACTTATATGAATAACAAAAAGGCACAATACCGTGACTGGAACGATACACAAATAACCCGCACATAAAAGAGAGAAGCTTACGACGACGTTTCGGTCCGACTTGGACCATTGACAAAGTCACACTAACAGAGGTGGAGCAGGACGGCTATATATAGGCAGGAAGAGGTGGAGGTAGTAGTAGTACAAGAATTGTATATAATACCGACAGGATGAAATGACACATGCACAACACCCGGGCATCCCCACCGTAGACGTTTCGCCATCCAGCCAGCCACTGGATGGCGAAACGTCCACAACAAAGACAACCAGACGCCGCACATGTGTCTTAATTTCATCAGTAGTTGTAGTAGAAGAAGAAGAGGTAGGGGTAGTGGTAGTGGTAGAAGTGGGAAATAAGGAAGACGAGCCAGTCAAATACAAAGGAAGGGGAGCACTGCAAGAGAGCTAGAAACCCACAGAGGGAGAGCAAGCGCACCGGGGTGCGTGAAAGGGGAAGTGGTGAAATAAAATAAATGAAGAAGGAACAGAAACACGAGACAGGAGAGAGAAAGACAACCCAGAGGAGAAAAGGAGAGAGGAAAGGGGAAGAAGAAGAAGAAGAAGAAGAAGAAGAAATGAGGATTCAGGTTAAGTCACGGGTGTTCTGAAGTTTGGAGCATTTTACAATGTAGTGGGAGAGGAAGGCATCTACAGAGACGAAGCCAGGGCTAAGGTTCATACAAGGAAAGTTGTGTATTAGAGAGGATTCAACTAAACGGCGACTGTTCGAGTTGGAAGTAGGGAAGACAGTTTTAGCAGAAGACCAGTCAATAGGATGGCTATGATCTCTGACGTGACAGAAAAGAGCATTGTTAGTGTCGGCAAGCCTAACACTATTTTTGTGCTCCCTAAGTCTGTCACTTATATGTTTCACTGTAAACACCTGGTCCACACACCCCCTACCTTTCCTAAAGCCTCCTTGTTCATCTGCTATCCTATTCTCCGTCTTACTCTTAATTCTTGCTATATATATATATATATATATATATATATATATATATATATATATATATATATATATATATATATATATATATATATATATATATATATATATATGCCGAAAGGTAAAATTGGTCAATTAGCAAGAACTCATTTAATATTAAGTCTTAAAATTTTCTCTTCGTTTAAATTTATATTTTGTCTCCCTTTATGTTAATGTAAAAATTTATAATTTTGTACTAAAAGAAGCTTAGAAAACTTGCCTAGCCTTATTATAACAAGCGCAATATAATTTAGCATAATCCAACTAAATATATTTTAGATAAGTTTACAATAATTTAATAATAAACTGACATAATGAAATATATTTTTTTCTTTGGGTTCAGAATGAATTTTGCGAAATTATTACATACACAAATTTTCGCTTGCCATATTCGCCAAGAAAAGCGTTGCTATTTAAGCCCAAATTTACCCCTTGTAATCTTAAATTCAGTAATGTGCATTAACTCATAACTTAACACTCTACATTATGTACAGTGCGTTCAGTATATTAAAGCAAAGTTATTTATAATTTATATTTTCTGATAGTGAGCTAGGAGGCCTTCCTGAGTAAGGTGATGTGTGCTCGCTGTTACAGTTTGTCTTGTTTAAACATGGCTGATAGCCTCGCTGATAGCCAACTCCTCTCACCTATAATAATCCACATACATTACTTATATTTTTCTCGGACAACATTACCGATTCTTCAGTTTTGTCATCATTGCTGATGCGTGGAGAAATGCACGATGCATTATTGAGATTGGTTTGTTGTTAATTCTGCCTCTGAATGAAGTCAGTATTTATGAATAAGATTTTATGCTGATTATTAAATCTAAGAGTTAGTAATCCAGGCTAATCCAAGAAAGTCAATCAGTGTTGCATGTTTCCATGGTGTCCTTTGACCATCATCCTCGGGATGTTACCCGCAACAATCGGGAAGCATCCAGGCACCTATTCAGTTCTAAGTGGAAAGGGGAAACATGCTCAACATGTCCACTTGTTGTTAGATAAGACACACATGCAACAGTTAGCTATCTTTATTTCGAAACGTTTCGCCTACACAGTAGGCTTCTTCAGTCGAGTACAGAAAAGTTGATAGAAGCAGAAGAGACTTGAAGACGATGTAATCAGTCCATCACCCTTAAAGGTTTTGAGGTGGTCAGTCCCTCAGTTTGGAACAATGCTCTCCTCCAGACTGAGGGACTGACCACCTCAAAACTTTAAGGGTGATGGACTGATTACATCGTCTTCAAGTCTCTTCTGCTTCTATCAACTTTTCTGTACTCGACTGAAGAAGCCTACTGTGTAGGCGAAACGTTTCGAAATAAAGATAGCTAACTGTTGCATATGTGTCTTACCTAACAACCTGTCGGTATTTTATACCATTTTAATGTCCACTTGTGCCGAGATTGAAACTAAATTCTCCAGATGTGAATAATTGGTAATGCACAGCTCGTCTCCACATTACATAATACATGTATATGGGCTGGTAAACAGAAAAAGATGAGTCAATCGTTTGTATGGATAAATATTTCCTAGGAAGACAAAGAGCATTGATTCTACACTAGTCTAAACAAAAGCATAGAATGAATACATGAGATTAGTGTACAAATGGAAGATGAGTGAATGAATAAAATACGATTGAGATGCTTAAGATATTTAACGAGATAAAATCACAAAAATGGATTTAAAATTGACAAATTTAGAAATTAGTATGTAGACAGATATTAATAAGAATGTTGGAAGCAAGACTTACGATGACCTGTGGCCTGGTAGCAAAAGTTCTCGCTTTACACTAAGGGCCCGAGTTCGATTCCTGGTGAGGGAGGAAACATTGGGCGTGTTTCCTTACATTGGTTGTCCATGTTCATCCATCAGTAAAAATGGGTACCTGGGCGTTAATTGACTGGTATGGGTTGCATGAGGGACAAAATTGACTTAATTTGCGGGAAATGCTCTACATAACAAGGGGTTTTCTATATAGTAGTATGTCATTGATGTCAACTAGGCCTGTATACCTTATACATTGTGAGGGAAAAGTTCAACAGGTAGGAGTAGCGAGCGAGTATATGGTAACGATAGTTTGATTGCCGGCTGCTTGTTAAGGTAGGGTCAGTCTAGCTCCCGCTATCCTTTCCCCCCCTTTCTCCCCACCCCGAAAGGTGAGGTGTGGGGCTCTGGCCAAACAGTAATCACTCGACTCACAGCTCCCGTCACAACTGTAAGTAAAAGCCTCTGCTCCTATTCTAGTGGATATTGGTTGAAAGCTTCACTTTTGACCAATAATAAACTTTGTCCTTTCAGTTTTAAGCTCCACATGACTTTTCGATAATCACCACCTTTTTTAAATATCTTACACTTATCATGGAGAGTGATTTCTTAAGCAGTGGGTAACCTGTCTCTCTTTCCAGCTTGGAATGACAGATCGGGTCTACCTACCTGATTAATTGTACAGGACACTACCCCTCATCTTTACAGTGGTAAAGAACCTGAGTTCCTGTCATCAGGACGGACTATTCAAGGCTATAGACTCTGTGAAGAACTAGTCGTTGGGTTGTCACTCAACACCTGTGACCCCCCCCCCCCCATCATCAGCAGTGGCTACAATTTCTACAAGACGGTGTCAACATCAACCAGACACCCCAGTTTGTGCATATTAGCGTTGAATTCAAATGTCATTTTTCCATTTCATTTTTCTTTCAAGTAGGATACACCATTTTTTTATGTTTTATCTTTGCATTACTAAATAATAATGCTTATCTTTGTGAATTTTTTTTTTTCTATTCATTAATTTTCCTGAGGAGGAGCCAGCCTTGGTAATACTGTCTGAAGTTGTTACAGGGCTGAGTAAGCCTTCACATACATGTATTTATACATGTAAGGTGCTTCTAGAAGATTTTTTAGTTATCACCTTAAGATGCATCGTAATGCATGGATACATTCTACCCAGCACTTGAATCTTTACAGTATGACTTAATTTTCAAGCACAAGAAATGACTTCCAGCAGGACTGGAATTTTCTAACACTTTCTCTTGCTTGCTAACAGATACGTTTTTAGTGTTAGGCGGCTGGAGTAGCAAGGGTGTGAGGATCATGCTCGTTCGTATATTGCTCCGTACCTGGGACTCTAAAACTAAACCTTGTGTTGAAAGATCTTCCCAAGGAGCTGAGAACCTCCGTCTTTGTGCTTGATTGTTGGTGGAGGAAGTTGGGAGGCTAGGCTGTGATCAGCAGGTTACCGCACACTGAATCATACTGCCTTTATCTCCCCCTCTCCCATCCCTCCCTCTCCCATCTCTCCTCCCTCCCCATCCCTCCCTTCCCTCTCTCCTATCCCTCCTCCCTCTCTCCTATCACTCCTCCCTCACTATCCCTTCCTCTCCATCCCTCCTCCCTCCCCCCTCCCCCATCCCTGCTTCCATGTATTACCTACGTACAATCAAGGTCTTGGCGTCCAATCCCAGAAGAAACACGGGGGCAATATTCCTTACACCCCTGCTACCCCTTGCCCATCTAGCAGTGAAAATAGGTACCCGAGCGTTAACCAACTGTCGAGGGTTGCTTCCAGGAAAAAGAACGTTAAAAAAAAAAACTAGTCCTATGTTTTAACTTGGGAAACCCTAGTTGTGTGTGAGAAACTCCAGTACCTGCTAGAATGTTATATCTTGTGTAAGAAAACAGTGGAGCCCTGTGTGTAAGAAACTGCAGTATCTGCTGGAAGTATTCAGGTGATGGATGAAAGATATCCATGTACCTAATGATGATAGCTAAACAACAGTCTTACATAAAGTAGCCCTAGCTTTTTTTTTTTTTTTTTTTTTTTACACAAGGTTGGGTTAAGGATCCCTAGCTTTATTGACAAGCTATTTACAGGTTAAGGATTCCTAACTTTATTGACAAGCTAAGAGCTGTTACCTACATCAGCTCATTTGAAAACATTTTTATTGTTATGAGACATACAAGTAGGGAACAGGATGAAGTTGAAGCCATCTGTGGGCCAGCATTTTCATTTGATCAACTGACTTTATCTCGTTGACATAATGCTGTACGAATGTGTTCCATACTCCAGTCATCCTGGGGATAAATGACCTCAAATGAAGTGATGTTCTGGAGAAGGGTACAGCCAGAGTGAAGTTGCTGCTTTCTGCCCATCTTGTGGTATAGAAGCTTCACGTTGTCCTCGAAGTGGATCCAAGTGTGGTACTTTGACAATGTTGGCCTTGTACATAACAGTAAGGCCACCCACATCCCTCTTGTGTTGAAGGCTCTGCTGAAATGACAGATCTGTCCAGGATTGGTCCAAGCTAGAGATGAGACATCTTGCTCTGTTCTCTACTGTCAAGCAGTCGCAGATGAGAGGGGGGGGGAAGGCAAACCAAAAAAGTGGAGCATACTCAAGGTGTGAGCGTACTTGTGCCTCGTACAGAATCTTGCCTACCCTACTGCTAAGCAGATGTGAGATACGGCGAAGTGCTGTAAGCTTTCTGGCTGCCTTGTTTGCTAGATTTACAACATGGTTCTTCATGGTTAGTTTGGAGTCAAATTTCACCCCAAGAATATAAACTTCTCCATGTGCCAACACCCTCCCATTCATCCTTACTACTACACCGGCATTACCATCATGGTGCCTAGAGACCATCATTTGTGTTTTCTCAGGTGCAAATGTTACTTGCCAACTATTTCCCCAAGCTGGTGTAGCTCTTAGCTGGTGATTGATGTAGATTAGAGCAGCTGGCATTTCTTTTGGATAAGTGAATATCAGTGTACAGTCGTCTGCATATGCATGGGATTCTGGGATGAGACGAAGGTCATTGAAGTAGACATTCCATAACTGGTCCCAGCACGCTTCCTTGTGGAACACTTTCCCCAATAGGATGTCTTGCTGATTCCGTTCCATTGAGAACTACACTTAGAGATCTACCATGAAGGTAATCACTGAGGATACAGCGTAGAGCCTGCAATTCCCAGTGCTTGAAGTTTTGCTAAGAGGCCCTGGTGCCACACCCGATCGAAAGCACCAGCAATGTCTAGTGCTACCACACAGCTGACTTTGGATTCATCCAGTGACTGGTGCCACTTAGTGGAGAGGTTTAACAACAGGTCAGTAGCAGAGTAAACTTTCCTGAAGCCATATTGACGATCAAGTAGTGAGTGGTAGTCAAGAAACTCTGCAATGCTTTCTCATCCTTTAATTAGCTTTCCTCTGTTCACATTTGCCGCATTTCTTCATCTTTATTCCGAAATATATAGTTCGACTTCACCAGTACTGTCGGTCATTGTTTCACCAGTACTGTCAGTCTCCCACCAATAACTGTCAGTGTCATAACCAATCTTGCCAGTTAGTCTCACCCATGCTGTCAGTCTCTCATCATTTATATTACTAATCCTGTCAGTCCTGCCAATCTCAACTCTGTTCCTTACTCTCGTCTTTTCTATCAGCCCCGCTCCTCTCTCTTCCACTCGTCTCTCTCTCTCTCCCTCTCTCTGTCCTCTCCCCCCTCTGTCCCCTCTCCCCCCTCTCCCCCTCTCTCTCCCCCTCTCTCTCCCCCTCTCTCTCCCACTCTCTCTCACCCTCTCTCTCCCCCTCTCTCTCCCCCTCTCTCTCCCCCTCTGTCTCCCCCTCTTTCTCCCCCTCTCTCTCCCCCTCTTTCTCCCCCTCTTTCTCCCCCTCTTTCTCCCCCTCTCTCTCACCCTCTCTCTCCCCCTCTCCCCCTCTCTCTCCCCCTCTCTCCCCCTCTCTCTCTCCCTCTCTCTCTCCCTCTCTCTCCCCCTCTCTCTCCCCCTCTCTCTGCCCCTCTCTCTGCCCCTCTCTCTGCCCCCCTCTCTGCCCCCCCTCTCTGCCCCCCTCTCTCTCCCCCTCTCCCCCTCTCTCTCCCCCTCTCTCTCCCCCTCTCTCCCCTCTCCCCCTTTCTCTCCCTCTCTCCCCACCTCTCTCTCCCCCCTCTCTCTCCCCCTCTCTCTCCCCTCTCTCCCCCCTCTCTCTCCCCCCTCTCTCTCCCCCCTCTCTCTCCCCCTCTCTCTCTCCCCCCTCTCTCCCCCCTCTCCCCCCTCTCTCTCCCCCCTCTCTCCCCTCTCTCTCCCCCCTCTCCCCCCTCCCCCCCTCTCTCCCCCCTCTCTCTCCCCCTCTCTCTCCCCCCTCTCTCTCCCCCTCTCTCTCCCCCCTCTCCCCCTCTCTCTCCCCCCCTCTCTCTCCCCCCTCTCTCTCCCCCCTTCTCTCTCCCCCCTTCTCTCTCCCCCCCTCTCTCTCCCCCCATCTCTCTCCCCCATCTCTCTCCCCCCTCTCTCTCCCCCCTCTCCTCTCCCCCCTCTCTCTCGGTCCCCCCTCTCCTCTCCTCCCTCCCTCTCCCCCCTCTCTCTCCCCCCCCTCTCTCCCCCCTCTCTCTCCCCCCTCTCTCTCCCCCCTCTCCCCCCTCTCCCCCCTCTCCCCCCTCTCTCCCCCCCTCTCTCTCTCCCCCCTCTCTCTCCCCCCTCTCTCTCCCCCCTCTCTCTCCCCCCTCTCCCCCTCTCTCTCCCCCCTCTCTCTCCCCCCTCCCCCTCTCTCTCTCCCCCTCTCTCTCCCCCCTCTCTCCCCCCTCCCACTGACCTACCTACTCAACCTCACTCCCTCTTCGTCTCGCTGGCGTGAAGGCGCTGTCACAGGTGGAGACTAAGACTGGAATTTTGTGTCATGACTTAAGTAATGCTGCAGGTACTAAGATAAACCTCTCCATACAGGCCGTCGTGTATTACCTACGTACTGTAACACCCAGTTTTTATGCACACCTCGACGGAGAAGTTGCGTTAAAGCAAGCAGTGAATAATTAAGAGAATAATCGATATCCCAAGAGCTAATCAATAAACTCCTGCTCACACATTTTCTGGAAATAAGAGCGTGAATCAGTTTCTTTGATAGATGATCTTGCCTTCGTGTGGTTTACTTTTATATAGTAATGGTGATCATCGCTTCCGCTGCCTCTCGCTTGGCGAGTCAGACTGTTAGTGCTCTCTGCATATACCTAACATAGGCACAAGCTCGAGTAATCAATAATTTATTTCTGGAACTTAGAAGCTCCCTCTGAAAGGAAGTTAGAGGTGTATTTGATATTTTCTTTATGTATGTAAGGCGTTGAGCACACCTGGACTCGTTATGCATAATGATTTGTCACTGTACTTTTTCTTTTGGGTGTTCTACAAGCAATTTCAGCGTGCAGATGTAGGATCAATCCCTCCAGCATCTTACATATGTAAACTGTAATACATCTTTCTCGCTGACGATCCAGGAAGTACATTTTGAAGGGATTTTAACCTTTCACAGGAAGTTAAGTGTTTGACTTTAGGAAGGCTTTGAGATTTCTCAGTACATTCTCCAGGTGTGTAGTTATACCTACCTTGAATGGGGTTATATACTAACAGTAGTAGAATCTGTGTGTGTGTGTGTGTGTGTGTGTGTGTGTGTGTGTGTGTGTGTTAGAGTATTATTGTTGCCTGTGTATCTTTGGTTTAACGCTTCTTGTTATCCAGTCCATCAATTTTCTCGTTGTGGTAGTAACACTGTTCTTTAGTTTACATCAGTTTAGTTTTGCTGTACTTTCGATGGATACCGCACATAATTCTAGTATCATCTGCGAAACACGTGTCAGTATTGTGATTTGTATCTTCATCTGCCATTGCGAAAACGATCAAAACAAGTGTGGCGAGTGTTATGCCCTGAGGCACTAAGCTACTCGCTGTGGAGACCTCGCTGTAAATTGTGTTGACTTGCTGCTTGGTTCATTCTTGTTAGGAACCTAGAGATCCAGCTGCCTACATTTTACAGTTATTCCTTTTGTACGTATTGTATACACTTCTACGCCATTACTATACTTGTCAAAGGCTTTAACAGCAATAACAGCTTAGTTGATCAAGCTTTGATCCACCGAGAGGCCTGGTCAAGGACTGGGTCACGGGGGTGTGACCCCCGGAAGACCCTCCAGGTACACTGGCAGGATTCCTAGCTTCTTCTCTCGCATAAATATGTAAGATGATTTTTTAACAAATTGAATAAATCGGCAGTTGTTCTATATGATAATTCCCAGGGGGAGGGGAGGAACGGAACAAAAGCTATGTTTCCCTGTCATATTCCATCACGCAGAATGGTGCCCATACAGGATGTTGAAACCTGTTGGCTTCAGCTGGGAGATTGCAGTGTCAGCCTGAGCTGGGAGACTAGTGGGTCAATGAGGATATCGTCAAATATTCTGGTAATGGTTCATCAGCTACTACAGCGTCAAAGGTTTCCTTCCAACAGAGCTGGAGTTACTATCACCTGGATGTCATCATCTCCCAGGATAACTTATCACATACACAGCAGAAATGTAACTTTACTCAAGATATCTCCATCATGCGAGAGCAGAAAACATACACAGGACAGAAAATGGGGACGACGAAGAGAAAGATGGCTGTAATAAGATATCCAACCACGCATACATATACATATATGCATTCCATACATATATGTATAAGATGCGTAGTGTGTGGGGGAGCCGGATACAGCATATTATGCTTTACACTAGTGTATGATGCATAAGAAGTGGTTCTACACTGTGTGAGACATGTTTGTGTCGTGTGTAGTAGTTACTAGTTGTCAAAGGCACTTGTTACTAGACACGGCCTTTGTGTGTGTGTGTGTGTGTGTGTGTGTGTGTGTGTGTGTGTGTTTAAAGAATGTGTTTACCTGGTAAGGATGGTGGTGGGAGGGGACTTGGATCCATCCTTGTCCCCCTTCCCTCCCCTTCCCCCCTTAGTTCTTCGCCCCCTTCAGTTCATAACACACCAGGTTCAGGAACCCACCTCCTCTCCTTCTTCCTTTCTCTCTTCCTCTCCTTCTTCCTCGCCTTCTTCCCCTCTCTTCCTCTTCTTCTTCCTCTCCTTCCTTTCTCTTCCTCTCTCTCTCTCTTCCTCTCTCTTCCTCTCCTTCCTCTCCTTCCCCCCTTTCCTCTCCCTCTTCCTCTCCCTTCTCTCACCCTACCATTCCTCTCCCACTTTTCTTCCCTGCCCCCCACTTCTCATCCCTCTCCATCAAGGTTACTGTCTTGATACTGCTCAAGAGTTCTTGATAGGAGGAATGGGACCTACCTTCCGTTTCCTCAGATCAAATCTGATTACTTTCCATTCCCAGGTGTTGTACGAGCCCTGCGGGTTTAGTGCACGTCTCTGTAATCTAGTATTACTTCTGCCTCTCTTCTCCCGATCCTCATTTTCGCCTTCAGTCTTTCATCCTTCTCATTGTCCTCCTCCATCTGTCGCTCTCTTCCATCCCTTCTATCCCTTCTTAACCTCCGTTACTCCCCCCTCTCCATTTTTTCTTTTTTCTCCATTTCCTCACTGAACATTTTCTTCCTCCCTTGCCTCCTCCCTATTTTACTCTGCTTTATCTCTCCCTCTCCTTCCCTCCCTTCCCCTCTCCTTCCCTCCCTTCCCCTCTCCTTCCCTCCCTTCCCCTCTCCTTCCCTCTTTCCCTCTCATCTCTTTCGCCCTCTCTCTTCCTCTTTCCACCCTCTCCCCGTCTCCCCTTGCCTCCCCCTCTACACTCTCACTTGATCTCCTTTCTTCTGGTCGTGATCTTGCAGATTATTTGTCTCAGAGGAGATATTGAACGCTGCCCGACTCTCACTCTTTAAGACTGAACTGAGAGTGGCCAGGATGATGTGTCTTTCCCAGGATGTTAATGTTGCACTCATCTGTTTGCGGTTTCTTAAGTCGAGTCTCGGCTCTTGGCTCTGCTTCGGGTATTGGCCGTTAGTGCGTTCACTCTCTCCTAGCATCGTGAGACCTGTCATATGAATTTTCAAAACTGTATATTGATCCTGCCTCTTAACACTTCATTGTCCAGTTCATTCCACTCTGACCACTGTCGGGGTAAATACTTATATCCCTGTAATTCATCTGCATTTTCAACTTCCAGCTGTTCCCTCGTATACCTGTTTCCCGCCTCTCCTGTCTCCCCTGGTCCTTCTATTCTCTAATGTCATCAGATTCAATTCATTTAGTCTCTCTTCGTACCCCTTAGCTCCAGGACAAGTGCAGTTGCAAACCCATGAAGTTTTCCAGCTTCTTAATATGCTTTCTTAGATGTGTGTTTTATGCTGGCGATTCATATTCCAAGATGGGCTTGACATGTCATATATATTGTTGTGGATGACTCTTTAAATCCCTGAAACCTAATCTTAGATTTGTCAAATCCACATTTGCTGCATAGGTTATATAGTTTGTGCGTGCGCCACAGGCAGTATGCTTGGCACAATGCTTTCTCCGAGATGTGGTTTGCAGTCTTTGTCTCCCAAGTCTGAACGTAATTTCTAATTTTTTTTTTCTCCTTCACCAATTTTCTTAGTCTTGTATTTGATGGAGACGAGTTCCAATAATTGATTGTCAGACTAATCCTGTAGCCTTTCCTTGTCCTCTCTTGGTTATAAACTCGTTAGGTTTACATCGGACTCTTCTGGCATGCCATTCATATACACCAGAAATAGTACTGATCCTTGTGGAACCCCAATGTCACACTTGCCTCTTCCCACTTAATGCCACTTCCCAAACACACTATCTCATTTTTGTTAGGTTTTCTTTGATTCACTGTAATACCGTCCCAGTTATTCCTGCTTGCATCTCTAGTTTTTGTCTCAATCTCTTGTGCTGTACTGTGTCAAATGCCTTCCTACGATTCAAGAATATACAGTTTCCTTCAGTAGTTCCCCCTCTCCTTTTATACTCTGTCCCTATCCGGGTAAAATGGCGATACAAATGTAAACAATGGCTAGGCAAATATAGCAATTGCTTGCAGTAATGCTTAACTATAACCAAATTCTATGAAATCCTACAGTAGTGTCACAGTGAGACAAATATGCATGTCAACACGCATAGCAACATTACATGTACACACAGTAACATGCTACACTACCATGATGTGATATAAACCAGCTTGTTCATGGTATTATTTAAGCTGTCACAGTATTAAGTTGTTCTCAATATTCCTAATTTGTCATGCATGTGAGAGTCGCCCTTGTATAAATTTCAAGAATTGTATTTTTATATTCGTCTAGGAATACCCCAAAATATTTGTGCCTATGATTTAAAAAAAAAACTAATTTCCTTTTCCATACTAGGATTTGTTTATTTTTGATATGCATGATGGATTTTTTTTATATACATATAGGATTTTTTGTTAAAATACACATGACTTGTCTTTATTATATAGTGTTGTAAAAGCGTATGTTGAATGCTACATACTGATGGGTGTGGTGGCCTACCCTTCCTGCTTGCCCACAGCTGCTGGGATCCGGTGTTTCCAGTGTGACTCTACCAGTGAGCGTACCTGTGCCGAGGCTCTACCCCAACACCACGTCCTCTTTGCTGACTCCTGCGACAACATCCAGGAAGCTCAGTTCTGCGTCAAGATGACCGGCCTCTTCGAAGGTGGTGTGTTGGCGACCATCGTCCCTACCCTGCAGCCTTTACTAACATTTATTTTCTTCAGGTGCTCGGGGAACTTTCTTCTAACAGCTACTGTATCTGCTTGTCTTTTTAGTGAATTTTCTTCTAACGTAGGTGTTGCTCTCAGGTTTACAGCTGTTCTGGTTCTACAACAAAACTAACACAGGCTTACCATTCCTAGTATCACTAAACGTTCAGCTAAGTAGGTGGAGGTGTTGCGGTTACCATGGTGGGTATAGCGAGAGGCTTAGCAGCTTACGCAATGTGCAGGGGCGAAAAGTGACTGTGTGTATGTGTGTTGCAGCGTCAGGTCTGAATTGTTACCAGTGTGACAGCAGCAGAGACCCACACTGCCCAGAGTACTTGCGTGCCAACTACCACTCCCGGCCAGCATCCCTCACACCCACCAGCTGTCACGGCGTGTTTGAGGCTCGATACTGCGTCAAGACCACTGGCATGTTTGAAGGTGGGCTGTCTTGCTTTGCTTTATCCTGCACACTTCATCTCCCTTTCCTTCCTGCCGCCTTCTCATTATGTCACCTTCAGTGAGCGTTCCCCTTTTTCCTCTTCCGGCTCACTAGAAAAGCAGCAGCGAGAGTTGGGCATTACAGAGGTGAGTGAAGCATCATGTCATTATGTTCAGTGCCAGATGATCCTTGCCTCGCCCTCCCTGACTTTATACCACCACTACTGGTCTTGCTCATACTCCCGTCCCCTCACCACTACCACTGGCCTCGACTTGTTCATATACCGTGGAGACATATGCTTTCCAAAGCAGGACTTGTAGTAGGCAAACCATCTCGCGGTTTTCAACCGAAAATCTAAATTCTCTTCTCCGGCCTAGGGATCTGGTAAAACAATGTTTAATTCATGTTCAGCGATAAAGCCATGTGGTTCATTCAGCGCAGGGCGTAGTGAAGGCTTAATCCTCCGTCTGCTAACCGCCAGACAGATGCGCTGGTGCTTAGCCGACTAAATATATCTTGTACAAATATATTTAGTCTACACGAGAAACAGTTACGTGATAGAGCATAACTAAAATAATTCATGTTTAGTTATACTGCTTGGTCGACTAGTTTGTGCGTCCCTTACTGATCGTGTCAGCGGTAGTGCAGAAGTAGAATTACAGAGGCCACAGTGGGTCTTTATAATAAATATCTTTATTTCTGCAAGTAAATGTACAAGGTATACAGTCCTAGCTGACATCAGTGACATACTACTATATAGAATGCCGCTTGTTATGCTGAACATTTTGGCCAAATTAGGTCAGTTTTGTTCCCAGGATGCGACCCACACCAGTCGACTAACACCCAGGTACCTATTTTACTAATAGTTGAACATGGACAGTAGGTGCCTTAAGGAAACACGTCCTAATGTTTCCACCCTACTTGTATGTGTGAGCCGAGATCGCTAGCAATCGAGCCAAGGGACACATCTATCATACTATCCCCAGTGAATAGCAGGGGCGCCACGAGTACGCTAAGAGACAACACAGTGTCAGGGACCCAAGATTGTTCAACTGCCTCCCAGCATACATAAGGGGGATTACCAATAGACCCCTGGCTGTCTTCAAGAAGACACTGAACAGGCACCTAAAGTCAGTACTTGACCAGCCGGGTTGTGGTCCGTACGTCGGTTTACGTGCGGCCAGCAGTAACAGCCTGGTTGATCCACTGCAAGACCTGGTTATGGACCAGGCCGCGGGGGCGTTGACCCCCGAAACTCCCTCCAGGAGGCTGATAACATAGAAGGTGTACCTCATTAGGCATAGTTACATTGCAAAAAAAAAAAATTACAATCTCTTCATATATTTTAATTTCTACAGTTTACAAATAGCAGAATGTCCGGAATGTTCTCCAGGTATATCATTCACACTGACTGGTAGAGCATCAGCTAGCACTCATTCTGGCTTGTAGAGCTGACTGGTAGAGCATCAGCTAGCACTCATTCTGGCTTGTAGAGCTGACTGGTAGAGCATCAGCTAGCACTCATCTGGCTTGTAGAGCTGACTGGTAGAGCATCAGCTAGCACTCATTCTGGCTTGTAGAGCTGACTGGTAGAGCATCAACTAGCACTCATTTTGAGTGGTAGAACTTCAAATAGTTATTCTGACTGGAAGATGCAAGTTAATCAACTCAAGTAATAATTTAAGCTCAACACCAGGCTTGTATAAATTTACATTACTCAGAATTGTTAACTGCACAAGTATCAGAAGTGTGCAGCTCACTTGCACACGACCTCAGGTCAACACAGTGCACAGACCAACTAATACTGTAAAGATACCAAAAAGGCAAACAAAGACAGTCCATTCAACTCTAGAATAAGCAAAGCACACAAAACTGCGCAAATATGAAGTTCACTCACTACTTATGGAAACATTAACGTTGACATTAATTAATCGCACGTCAATCAGTCCCACTGGAAACCCCAGCCACTATCTTCCTCACAGGTGGGCTCCCCTAATCAGACGGGCTGTTATGAAATTAACATACTTGGCGCTTATGACTCGCGAAATCGTAATGACACAATTACAAACAAACCATACCACGGGGCGGGGATAGAACCCGCGATCAGAGAGTCTCAAAACTCCAGACCGTCGCGTTAGCCACTGGACCAGCTAGCCACAATAAGATTCGTCCAACTAGGTATATTTCTACACTATAGGAAGGTTAGGAACTTGCATTTGTGGTGCCTATGCTAACCTTCCTATGGTGTAGAAATATACCTAGTTGGACGAATCTTATTGTGGCTAGCTGGTCCAGTGGCTAACGCGACGGTCTGGAGTTTTGAGACTCTGATCGCGGGTTCTATCCCCACCCCGTGGTATGGTTTGTTTGGCGCTTATCTCTGTGATGTCTTGGTTGACACCTATCTCCTGGACCCTGAGCCAGACACTGATCACTTGAGTCCTTGGTATTAACACTAATTATTGAACAGGTGTTGATTGCAATATCGCAAAGGGCTCCTCGCGAGAACCCTGACACCTGATTATATGGCGTCAAGAGGCCTGGTCATGGACCGGGCTGCGGGGGCGTTGACCCCTGGAACACCCACCTACTGACTTCGAGTGCCTACTG
Organism: Cherax quadricarinatus; assembly: GCF_038502225.1. Lineage (NCBI taxonomy): Eukaryota > Metazoa > Arthropoda > Malacostraca > Decapoda > Parastacidae > Cherax > Cherax quadricarinatus. The sequence continues at coordinate 86,450 of NW_027195983.1, read as the reverse complement.
CCTCTTTGAAAGTTCTCCCTTAGGCGAAGCACTAGGCACGTTGGTAGACCTTTAGCAAATTAAGGACACGCACATCGGAGATCCTAGCAGATGCAACAGGCTCAAATCTATATTAAGTCATTAAAGACTCGTATGTCGAGGAATGTAATACTACATTAGGTCTCTTCCGATAGATGGGAATTTCCCTAATTCCTTCTATCTTGCACCAACTGAGCCCACGGAAGTCACTGAGATTATAAAGTCATTTAAAAATAACTCGGGGAATCTGTCTCATGTCCCACCATTACTGTACAAGCGAGCGGCCCATGTCCTTTCGCATGCTATTTCATTACTTTTTAACAAGTCATTAGAGACTAGCACCTTCCCGAAACTACTCAAGATGGCAAGGGTTACACCAATACATAAAGGTGGTGACCCTACAGACCTAAACAACTATAGGCCAATATCTAACTTACCATTGCTATCCAAAATCTTTGAGAAACTCGTGCACAGGAGACTGTATTCATTTATAACGGCTCAAAACATACTCAACCCCTGCCAATTTGGATTCAGGAAAAATAAAAGCACTAATGATGCAATCATAAAAATGCTAGATCTGCTTTACACAGCATTGGAAAATAAGGAATATCCACTAGGAATTTTTATTGACCTAAGAAAAGCTTTTGACACAGTAGACCACGACATCCTACTCCACAAACTTGATCATTACGGTATAAGAGGCCATGCGCTTGCTTATTTCAAATTTTACATTACTAATAGGTATCAGTACGTCACCATTAAAGACACAGCATCAGTATTACAACCCAGGATTCCAAATGGCCTGTTACCCCAGGTGTAATGGGTGCAAAATAAACACAGTAGAAAAAGTTTAGACTTATATTATCCTTCACCAATTTAGAACAGCAATATGTACACTATGTACAGTGATAAGTATAGTGCACTCCACGGTAAGCAAAGCAGAAATAAAAGCCACAAGATAGCAGACCGTGCTTCAACCAGCTCTAGAATGGGAATGACAAGGGCAGACAGGAGAGCGGTACCCACATAACCTCTGCGATTGCCAAACCCATCTTCTTATTGGCTAGAACCTGGTCACTAGTTGAACGACGGGGCCCCATCATCAACTCTTAGCAACCTGGTTCGCTGGTTGGGGGAGATAGCCTGTAAATGAGGGTGTGTACATGCGCCGAATAAAGGTTACGTACTCTTTGCATGCCACACCCCCACCCCGAGAAGGCTCAGGATTAGGCTGCCACCTCCCAGTGGTAACCGTGCCGCCATGGCACAAAATAATGGGACCGCCTTTCCTCTCCACCATCCAACTCTTAGATAGAGCTCAGCTTTTCTTGTGACCAAAAGCCAAACCCTAAACTCAGAGTGAGACAGCAGTCAGACAGGCTAGCATAGGTCCAAGATACAGGCGGACGGTAGCCCGCATCCCCTCACTAAAAAAAAAACCCACACCAGGGGATAAAAAAAAAAGAGCATGAAAGGGGTTACCACAAATAACATCCTAACCTAAATAAAATATTATACTCTAGATAAAGAGTCTGCCAACATATTTTCTTTGCCGGCAATATATTTAATCGACAGATTATAGGGTTGCAGCCTTAGCGTCCAGCGCATAAGCCTTGTGTTGTGGTTCTTCATGGCTTGGAGATATACTAGAGGATTGTGATCACTGTAGACTGTGACCACCTGCGATGTCTGGCCCACATAAACATCGAAATGCTCCAAAGCCAGTACCAGCACGAGGGCTTCTTTTTCAATGGTAGAGTAAGCCCTCTGATGTGGCTGGAACTTGGCTGAAAAGTATGCTACAGGCTGCAACTCGTTGTTCCCGATTTGTAATAGTACTGCCCCAACCCCAGACTCACAAGCATCAACCTGTAATGAAAAAGGTTTGGAGAAGTCTGGAGACAAGAGAATGGGTGCAGTACACAATACGGCCACTTGATACTGGAGTTCCGCAGGGAAGTGTCCTTGGTCCCCTGCTCTTCCTCATATACATCAATGACCTTCCAAACGTATCCCAACACCTGAAACCCATTCTCTTTGCTGATGACACGACTTATGTCATCTCTCACCCTAATCTTGCCACCCTCAACACCATTGTGAATGAGGAGCTGATTAAAATATCGACTTTGATGACAGCCAATAAACTTACGCTTAACACTGACAAAACCTACTATATTATGTTTGGTAGCAGAGCAGGAGATGCACAAATTAACATTAAGATTGACAACACTCTAATTACCAGAAATAATGGGGGCAAATTCCTAGATTTATACCTTGACAACAACCTGAATTTCAGCACCCATATCCAGCATATAACCAAAAAAGTATCCAAAACGGTTGGGATCCTCTCCAAGATACGATACTACGTGCCGCAAAATGCCCTTCACACTATACCACTCGCTTATTTATCCATACCTCACCTATGCTATTTGTGCTTGGGGATCAACTGCAGCAACACACCTAAAGCCAATAATAACCCAACAAAAAGCTGCAGTAAGAATAATCACTAAATCCCATCCCTGGCAACACACTCCCCCACTCTTCATAGACCTAAACTTACTCCCAGTTCAGTACATCCACACTTACTACTGTGCAATCTACATCTACAGGGCCTTAAACTCTAATATCAACCTTGACCTAAAACGCTTTCTTGATAGTTGTGACAGAACCCACAGGCATAACACCAGATACAAACATCTCTACGACATTCCCCGTGTCCGACTAAACCTTTACAAAAATTCAATGTATGTCAAAGGCCCTAAAATCTGGAATACCCTACCTGAGAACTCTAGAACTGCAGACACATTCATCACCTTCAAAACTACCATTAGAAAACATCTTATCTCCCTGATACACCCCGTCAACTAACTACACGAAAACCACCTGGTGGTTCACACTTACACTCACTCACTCATTTGACCATAAACAGAAATGTTAATCTCAATCTTAAAATAATGAATCCTGTGATACTCCAATACTGAAACTATGTACTGTGCCAAAACAAAAGCATTCACATTGCTAAACTCACAAACTAGTATTTAGTCACTTAGCCATAATACCAACTTACCTCATAATTTGTAATATTTTACAATTAAGAATAAAACTAAGTCTGCCCGAAATGCCTAGCCATGCTAAGCGTTCTAGTGGTACACTCTGTAATCACAATTTTACTACATGTAAACCACACAATAACCAAATTTCTGTAAACTCAGCATTGTAATCCTTATAGAGAATAAAATTTGAATTTGAAGGAGAGAGAAAGGGAACGATTCATATCCCCTCCTTAGTGGGGAAGTAAGGGTTTCTTAAACCCCCTTCTAGTTGAGTCAAATCTTCCTGAGATTGATTCTACACCAGGCAGTGTCATAAACCACTCAAAAGTGACTGTTCAAAAATAAAAATAGTCTTAATTAAGTTCACATGACCTAGTGCTGATGCCACTCTCAAGTTGCAGAAACTATTTAGTCCACAAAAACACAATTTAGGATGGTAAGAAAGAAACATGAGCAACATTTAGGCATCTTTATTCCGAAGCTTTTCGCCTATACAGTAGGCTTCTTCAGTCGAGTACAGAAAGTAGGCAGGAGCAGTAGAGATGTGAAGACGATGTAATCAGTTCATCGCCCTTGAAGATCTAGATTTGAGGTTGTCAGTCCCTCATCCTGGAGAAGAATTGTTTCATAGTCTGAAACAATGTCTTACCAACTTGCCGGTATTATATACCATTTTGATATTCACAATGTAGGATGTGTTATTGGAAGTGTAGCAATGTTGTATGGATATGCTGAACAAAGTTCAGAGTAGTGAACCTTCCTCGTAGAGGCCATGTTCAACAACCTACCTAAAATGACAGTCCACGATACGAACATAGACTGTAGTCAAATGACAAGGTTATGAATCCAAGCCCCAAAATGACACTAAAAATAAACGTTTACATGTTAGGCGGTTAATGGAGACAGATCAATCTCATTCACATCCTCCCCAGTCAGCATACTGCCAATTGTGTTCTTGGACCAGTGAGGGTGGGGTTGGACGGCAGCTTGCCAGTACTTACCCATACCCCTGCCTGTTACCAAGTGGTAGCTTGTGCAAGGCTGCGACATAGTTTTATTCTTGTATATGTACGTATGTTGTATATATGTATATTGCTTTATTTTTTTCAATATCCAATGGTAATTTGTTTTCTTTGCATGAGTATAACTCATTTATATAAATATACATTACCTCCAGTGTGATTTTATCATTGTTCTATATTCTTCGTATTTTATCTTCTATTTTATTGTCTTTTCCTCTACTTTCACATTTGTATAAGCATTCTGGTTTATAAGTACGTATCTGGCAAAACTCTGGGTTAGTACCTTTCTGTATTGCTTCCAGTATTTTCCATGGATCTCATCCTCCTATTAAACCCTTCATTATTATTATAATAGTAATTTTACCACTCTGGCCTGAAGGCTGTCCATTTGTAATTTTTTTTAATGTCAGATAACAGTGATTGGCCTTTCCATGGTCCCTGTTCAATAACAATTCTGCTGTTTTTGTTCCTCGTTTGTATAAGAACATAAGAAAGGAGGAACGCTGCAGCAGCCTGTTGGCCCATACTAGCCACGTCTTTCTCAAGCCCAAACCCACTAACAAATTTTTTGCCCATCCTGTTTTCAGTGCTACCCAAGAAATAAACTTCGATAACCCTGTTAACTCGTGTACAAGTCCCACTTAAATCCAACCCCATCACTCGTGTATCTGTCTAACCTAAATTTTAAGTTACCTACTAGGCAGACTGTTCCACTCGTCGACTACTGTTTCCAAACCCATACTTTCTTATTTCCATTCTAAATCTAAACTTATCCAATTGTGATGAATGGTTTTGAAAACCGACAACTTGAAGAATTGAGACTTATACAACATATGGGAATCTTTATTGAAGAAACGTTTCGCCACACAGTGGCTTCATCAGTCCGATACAAAATTGAAATGGGAGAGGAGTAGTTTGAGGTAATCAGTCCCTCAACCTGGAATCGATGTGTTCAGTCCATCACTCTTGTAGGAAGTACAGCATAGGGCCAGAGAGGTGGCTTATATACTTCAGTCAGACGAGTCGAAGCAGGAGGAGGCGGGATCACAGTGGGACCTGCCACTAGTGTAAGTATCCAATTGGAGTCCAGCGTTTTCTCGCCCAAGTGTTTTTGATTGTTGGGTGGTATGTACTTACATTTATGAGTTCTTCATTTTGTAGTCGAGAGGCTTTACACTACATTAAATTAATAATAAGCTTCATTTAGTGTATATTTGATTGTCTTCATACAGTAGCCATGAACTGTATGACCGTTGTTTGTGTCCGTGGCCTTTTTGAGTGAGGGGGAGATAGAGGGAGGGAGATACAGAACGGACGGACGGAATGAATGAATTGGAAGGTTGGACATGCAAAAAAAAAAAAAAAAAAAGTTCAGCCTGGACCTGCTGCCTGCTAAAATGTGGAGGACATATGGATTTATCCTCTCTGATACCTGTCGATACTTGTCAGTGTGCGAGGGTGACCCTCTCGTATCTCCCTTCATTTCACCACTCGCCTCTTTCCTCCTCCCCTTCCCCTCACACACACACACACACACACACACACACACACACACACACACACACACACACACACACACACACACACACACACACACACACACACACACACACACACACACATAAAAAGGCACAAGTCGTCTTAACCTCCTATGTGCAGGTTATTTGTGTACTCCCTTTCCTTGAATCACTTCTAATTACCTCCCACTCCCCAGGCGCTGTATGAACCCCATGGGTTTAGCATTTCCCCATGAACCTAACTGTAAGTCCCTCAGACACCTACCTGTCCACCCAACATTGTTTGCCCACCTCCTGTTGAAGGATGATGGAGTCAGCCTACCACTACGGTCTGGTGTCACAGATCAGGCTTCCAGACTGACGGCCAGAACAGTGAGGCTGTTGGTGTTCTCTGCACGTAATCTGACACCACAACCTCACTTATCACATTTTTCGCGAAAATCTTTAAATTATTTCTTGAAGTCAACGTCTATTGGTTTCTTTTTCTGTCTCATAAACACGCTAGATAACAGGGATATCTTGCTACTCCTACTTACACTTTGGTCACACTTCACAGACACGCACATGCATATATATATATATACATACATCTAGGTTTTTCTCCTTTTTCTAAATAGCTCTTGTTCTTCTTTATTTCTTCTATTATCCATGGGGAAGTGGAAAAGAATCTTTCCTCCGTAAGCCATGCGTGTCGTATGAGGCGACTAAAATGCCGGGAGCAATGGGCTAGTAACCCCTTCTCCTGTAGACATTTACTAAAAAAGAGAAGAAGTATGTATGTATGTGTCTTTATTTTTCTTTTCGCCGGTACTCTTCCGACCAGGGTCTTTTCCAAGAGTGGTGACCCGGCCTTGGCTCCCTATCTGTATGTGTGTGTGTGTGTGTGTATGCAATAAGATCACGGTGAACAGGTGATTTTAAAACGTGCAAAACAACCACTGTGAAAGAGTAGTGAAATTCCAAGCGCTTTCGTGACTACTCACATTGTCAAGGAACTATGGTTCCTTGACAATGTGAGTAGCCACGAAAGCACTTGGAGTTTCACTACTCTTTCACAGTGGTTGTTTTGCATATATATATATGTCGTGCCGAATATGTAAAACTGGTCAGTTAGCAAGAACTCATTTAAAATTAAGTCCTTTCTAAAATTTTATCTTATACGTTTAAAGATATATTTTTTTCATTAATGTTAATGTAAAAAATTTTAATTTTGCTGCAAAAGAATCTTAGAAAACTTACCTAACCTTATTATAACAAGAACAATTTATTTTAGCCTAACCCAACTAAATATATTTTAGATTTCTTTACAGTAATTTAATACTAAACAAACACAGTGAAATATATTTTTTTCGTTAGGCTCAGAATGATTTTGGTGAAATTATTGCATACACAAATTTTCACTTGTCCTATATGGCAAGATGAGCGTTGCTATTTAAGCCAAGATCGCAAGTTCTGCCTATTCGGCACGACATACACACACACACACATATATAATATATATATATATATATATATATAAGTAGATTACTGTTTATTTTTATTAAAACCAAGATTAAAGTAGTGATGGTCATATAAATATGTTTGAGTTATCTCTTAGTTCGGCTGAAACTGTTATTGCAGTTGAGATAAGTTGTCTTTGAAGAAGTTTATGATCTTTTGTAATATTCAGTGTGAAATAGGACTTTGCAGGAGAAGAGCTGCAACGGTGTCTATAAAAAAAAGAAGGTACTAGAATGAAACCAGAAAAATGCCAGTAAACAAGTGGTTACAATAGAAAATTGAAGTTTAAAGGTAAAGTCTTGAAGGCTGATTTTTTTTTCAAAATGTGGGTGTAAACAAAGGTTTTTCATAGAAATTGAAGCCTAACAAGTGGTATATGTGAGAAAACGAAAATTTAGTTTTAATGGGAAGGAAATAACCTGCTGGATTTAGTTTGGCAAACAAGGATTCTGTGATAGGTATTCTTAAGGTTAATGAAGAGCTTGGAGAAAGTGATCACAGATCTCCTGGTTTTAATATTTCTTGGAATTACCTTTACAGTAAGAGTTTGCTCAGTTTTTCCTCTTAGAATGCAATTTCAACAAATGTTGATTAAATCCATGGTAATTTACGTGTTTTAACATAATATAACATCAGTTCTAATTATAAGCATATAGCTAAAAATTAAAGTTAACGTCCCCAAGTTTCACAGTGCAGATTTATGGGGCCAAGGGATTAGTTAAGATGTGTCGACTGGCGTAACCTGACCAGAAACAGTCATGAAGGAGACCGAATACAAGGTGATGATGGTTGCCAATATGACTTTTTTGAAGGCAGTGTATAAGCTGGCCAAGCTGCATATATTCATAATGGGGAATCTAGATAAAATACGGCTGTATAGCCCTTGTGGCTTAACGCTTCTTTTTTATAATAATAATAATAATAATAATAATAATAATAATAGATCAAATACGAAAGATCTTAAATGTATAAACAATAGACTCAAATATCTCTTGGGTAATAGAGACATTTACAGTCAAACCAATAGAAGAGCGAGTCACCTTTTTGAACAATGTGATCAGTTTAAGAGAAAAGTTAAAAAAAAAAAAAAAAAAAAAAAGGAATAAAGAAAGCCAATAGTGAATCTGAAATTAAGGTTGCGAGGTAATCCAAGACCAATCATAAGTGTTTCTCTCAGGTATATATCCCCTTGATTATAATAATAATCTCAGGTATATAGGAATAAGAATAGGTCAGCTTACTGTTATTGACAAAGTAATGTGTTCCATTTTTAACACTTATTTCTCTGTTTTCACACAAAAAGATGTATATTAAATCCCAGAAATAATTATGCTGGTCAGGACGAACAAAAATTATGAAGTATCAGTGTTACTAGTGACATGGTCCTCAAACTAGATCAGTTGAGGCCAAATTAGTTTCCGGCCCCTGAGGAGTTGTTTTCAAGGGTTCTAAATGAATGTAAGGAGGAACTTTGCATTCAGATATTGTACGGGATAGCAGCACTGTACGACCCTGTGGGTTTAGCACTTAGTTTGATTATAATAATTGTACCGGATAAATGGAAAATGGTAATTATGATATCCATTTACCCAATAGTAGATAGGTGTTTATCTTCAAATTATAAACCAGTCACCCTACTCTCAACTGTGGGAAAGTTGTTGGAATCATTGATGATGCAATTTGAAGCCACTTTGAAAGATGTATTTTATAGAGGGGCGTTCTTGCCTTACGAATTTACTGACTTTTTCACTGAGGCATTAGAATGATTAGACTAATAGAAAAAATTATTTCCAGGGTCGAGGCATGGCTGATAGACAACAGAGATTGTGCTAATGAGGAAAGATCAGAATGGGGACTTGTTACAAATGGTGTGCCACAGGGGTCAGTGTTGGGACCCTTTTTGTTCACAATCTACTGAAATTACATTGGTTTAGCGCTTCTTTTTGATTATAATAATAATAATACTGAAATTACATCGATGAGGGAATGAATAGCGATATAGTTAAGTTTGCCGATGACACAAATATAGGCCGTCAGATAATTTTTGATGTGGACACGAGAAGGCTACAGGATGACCTGGATAGGTTAATAAGGTGGTGGCAGATGCAGATCAGTGTAGACGAGTGTAAGGTTCTAATTCTAAGAAAGGGAATAACTATGGCAGTTATAAGCTGAACAGTGTAGATCTTAGTCAGAGTGAATGTAAAAATGATCTGAATTTGGTTATCAGAAATTTTAAGCCATGGCAACAGTTCATAAATGTTTGCAATAAAGCTGAGCTGATAGAATTACTGGCTTCATATCAAGAAGTATAAATAATAGAAATCTTCAGGTTATCCTTCAAATTTACATATCTTTGGTTAAACATAATTTAGATTATGCTGCTCAGTTTTGATCTCTCCGTTGCAGGATAGACATCATTGAGCTTGAAGATATACAGAGAAGGATGACGAAGTTGATTTCATGTATTAGAAACCTTTCCTAAGAAAATAAGCTGAAGGCACTGAACTTGCACACTCTGGAAAGGCGTAGAATATGGGGAGATATAACTGAAGCGCACAGATGGAAATCATGAATAAATAAAGGGATAACCTCATTGAGATAAGAACTTTGGGTAGGTTTAAATATAGGTTGGACGGGTACATTAGTGAGTGGGAGTTGGACCTACTTTACAGAGGGTTAGTGTTCCAGTCTGTTTACTGACCCTTTTCTCTTCGAATTCACTTTCTCTTGGCCTCTCTTCATTTACCCCCTTTTTAAGTCTATCCAATATCTAACTTTTCTCTTCTCCCTTGGGAAATTTCGACGATTCGTGTCTGTTCTTCCGCACTTCTCTGCGCGACAGCTCAATGGCCTACAATAGCTTCTCGTTTCTTTTTTCTTAACCACTTCTGATCTCATTCTCATGCCCTTGCAGTTTACAGGATGGTTCTAAATCCTTTGACAGTGTTGTGTTTGCAGTAATTTTTCAGGACAGAGTTGTTTGAGGGCATTTATTAGACTTCGCCAGCATTTTCACAGCTGAGCTACATGCATTTCTCATCGGTGTTATACATATTGCATCCTTCTTACCTTAACATTCGTAGTAATTTCAGACTCCTTTAGTGCTTTAAAGACTATCCACTCTTTCTCCATATGCATCTTTGGTTGCGTTGTATTTCTAGTAAAATCGAAGACGTTTTCTGCTGGGTCCCTGGACACGAGGATGTTCGGGGCAAAGAGGAGGCGGACTCTTGCTGTAGAGATCCTCTTCAAGGGGGGCTCCTTGGCGTGGTGAAGAGGCTCTTGGTCTGAGGAATTAGACCTGTCGGTCTTCTTCCTCAGACCGAACCTAATTACCCCCCAATCTCCCCTCCCCTCCCCTATCCCATCCTCCCCATCCTCCCCTTTTTCCTTTCCTCCTCCCCCTCCCCACCCCTCCCTTTTGCCCTTCCTCTTTTTGGCCTTTGGGATTTCTCCCACAGGCGCACTAGTTCCTAGGTAGAGGAAAGGATACCGGGGTCCATCCCATTCCATCGAGGTTCTTGGCGGTGGCGTAGTTTGCCGTGGAATCTGGATCGCCTGGGGATGTCCCGATCCCTCTCCGGTATCCCGGAGTAGCTTTGGGTGTCTTTCGGGTGACGGGTGCATCTCTGGAAGCCACCTTTCGGATTCTGGGGGTGGTGGCCGAAGGAGGTATGCTTTGTGGCGGATATCCGGCCGCCCTCTCTTTTGTCCACCGAGGTAGCTCGGCAGATGTGAGGTTGCTATCCCGGATTGCTCGTTTACTGGCATGAAGGGTAGGGTATGGCACGGGTTCCATGCTGCATCTGCGCTACTAGCGGTGCTGAGGTCCTCTTGGGTGCGGAGGGAGATTTCCGGCCCTTTCATTCCTCCTGGGAACTATTCCTCCCCGCTCCCCCCTTTTTTTATTCTTTTTTTTTATTTTTATTTTCTTCTTTCTTTTTTCTTAAAAACAAAAAGCAAAGGAGTAACCTAACCATGGAGAACCCAATCCATGAACCCACTACCCCCGGGGCCCCTTCTTGATACCGCACCCCATTCTGACCCTGCCTTGTGTTTAGACCACTCTTCGGACACTCCTGATGCCCCTGTACCTCTTGTTGGTGCTGTTTCCTCACCCGCTTCAGGTACCGGGGCTTTGACTGACTCCTTCGATTTGTCTGAACTCCGCTCTCCTTTGACTGTGCTTCCGGCTTCTCCCTCTATGGTACGGCAATTTTCAAATCGCCCGCCCATTTCATGCCGGACCAACTCCGGTCCTACTCCTAAACACCAACGTCAATCTCCTGATGATGCTCCTTCGTTACCTTCCCATTCTACTCGGAAAAGACCGATACGTCAAGCACTCCCTCTCCACGCTCAGTTTCAGACCACACGATGGACTAAATTCTTTACTTTAAGACCGACTTCTTCTTCTGCCTACCTTTCTGACCATAGTACAGTGGACCCCCGGTTAACGATTTTAATCCGTGCAAGAGGGGTAATTGTTATGCGAAATAATCGTTATGTGAATGAATTTTCCCCATAAGAAATAATGGAAATAAAATTAATCCGTGCAAGACACCCAAAAGTCACATGAAATATTAATTTTAATACACACAAACTGAAAAAGTGCAGAGATCTGGTGATGATTGATGGGATGGGAGGAGGGGAGAGCATTATCTTCTTACTGTTTAGAAGGGGAATCCCCTTCCATTAGGACTTGAAGAAGTCCTTTTCCGGGGTTACTTCCCTTCTTCTTTTAATGCGGACCATTGAGAGTCGTCTGTCGCACTCTGTCCATAGAATGCTACCCCACAACATTGTCTCACCAGCACGGCTGAACAGCTCAGGGTGATTTTCTCTAAAGGTTTGCAGTTCAACCCACTGTTCCTTAAAAGTATGGATTCCACAACTGGCATAGGCTACCCCAAACCCTTCAAAATCTTTCTTATTTCATACTATTGGGTTGGCACTAAAATGGTCATTATTTTCTGTTAATACGAAATCTCTTGGATGTTATGGCTGGTAAACAATTGTAGTGGTACTTGGACGCGTCATTCTGGTATGCGCCCATACCATAGTCCAATGCAGAAAAGCGCTTTCCAGTCATGTGGCAATGACATTCTTGAACAGCTGTCATTCTGAACTCCAGGATCTCCCAATCCTCAAAGTAGACACTTATGTCCTTCCTGCCCGAGGGCGGAGACGTTACCCTTGCAATGTGGCTCGTTTAACTTTTGACAGCCGAGAACTCCCGTCCTCTGTATATGTCGCGGGACATCGGTTACAAGTTCGAAAGGTGATACCTACACCGCAACAGTGTAGAAATTGCTGGCGTTTTGGTCACCCAGTGAAATATTGCAGATCTATGGCCGAATGCCCAGTCTGTGGTGCCGAAGACCATTCTAATACATCTTGCAGTCAACCTCCATCTTGCCTTAATTGTAATGAAGCTCACCCTTCGTACTCCCACCGTTGCCAGGTCTACTTAAATGAACGTGAAATCCGTTGCCTCAAAAAGGCAGGTCTCCCTTATGCTGTGGCAGTTACTCATCTCCGCCTCCAAGGGAGACTACCCCGTGTTTCTTATTCTCGTGTTTCAAAACATCCCCCCACTTCTGGGGTCCCATCTTCTGCAGCCTCCTCTGTTGTTACCCCTCCCATAGCCACTCTGGCATCTAATTCTTTTGCTGTCCTTGGCTCTGACGTCCCGACTACAACTCAGTCTGTTCTCACATCTTCGCGTCCTTCCTCACAAGCCCCAGTATCGACAAGACCTCGTAGGACACCTAATACCAATCGCCCCTCTACTTCTCAGAAGTCCAAAAAATCCACATTGCTCAAATCTTCTTTGCCCCTTCCTTTCCTTCTTCCACCTCCACACTTTACCTTTCCAGTCTCTGTACCTAGTTCTTCCCCTCTCTCTGGCTCTATTACAAATGTGGAGATTCACCCTCCTCCTCGTACTATGTCTTCCACCCCCATCCCCTCCCAAGTTTCTCCCTCTTCTGCCACCTCCCAGGTTTCTGCCTCTTCTGTCCCCCCCCCCACACTTCATCTCCAGTCCCTTACACTCTTCCCTCCCCCTCTACTTTGGTACAGTCCATTACTGTCCCAATCTTTACTCACCCTCCTCCTTCTGTCTCCAATATGGTCTCCCATCCATCTTTGAATTCAGAAACACTTGAAGCCATTTCAGAATATATTGCAGAGACTAAACCTTCAATGGACACTGATTCACTTCCTGTTCCTTCTCTTCCCTCTCCTCCATCTTCACAACCCCATTCTTCGCAACGCTCCGTTCCTTCGCTGCTTGAACGTCTTCCAATGCCACCACACGTTGACTTTTCTAACCCCTCAAGTCCGTAGGTGCCTTTCCCTACGGATTCCGGGTATTTTCTTCATCGCCAATCATGGCCTATTTACAGTGGAATATCCGCGGCCTCAGGGGTAATCGGGGTGAGCTTCAGATGTTGCTTTCCAGATTTTCCCCTGTTGGTGCTTGCTTACAAGAACCAAAATTACACTCGGCTGTTTTCCAACCTATCTCAGGCTTAAATTTATTGTATTCTTCGGATCCTTTCTCAGATGGGACCTTTAATGAAAGTGCCCTTCTTCTACGCAATGATATTCCGTACTGTCAACTATCTGTCCATACCTCGCTGCATTACACTGCAGCCCGTATCCACTTGAATAAGTGGTTTACAATATGTTCTTTATATCTCTCTCCTTCTCGAACATTTTCTATCCCAGACTTTGCCTTTCTTGTTTCATCCTTACCACCACCACTTCTGTTACTTGGTGATTTTAACGCCCACCATTTCCTCTGGGGGGGGGGGTCTCATTGTGACTCACGTGGCATCAAGTTGGAGGCTTTTCTCGCCTCTCACCCCCTCCATGTTTTAAATACGGGTACTCCCACCCATTTTGATCCTCGTACTCATACTCTCTCTTGCATCGATTTATCAGTCTGCTCTTCCTCCACTGCACTAGACTTCACCTGGTCTGTTCTACCGGACTTACATGACAGCGATCATTTTCCAATCATTCTTACTTCTCCTTCCTATTCACCACCTCTCCGTAGCCCTCGCTGGCAGTTTGATCGGGCAAATTGGGATCTTTACTCACACCTCACTGCTTTTAGTGAGGTTCCTTCTTCATCCTCCATTGATGAGCTCCTACACCTCTTCTCGACATCAGTTTCTACCGCAGCTTCTCATTCTATACCCCAAACCTCAGGCAGGCATTCTCAGAAGTGCGTGCCTTGGTGGTCTCCTGCTTGTGCTCGTGCAGTACGTTTGAAACGTGCTGCATGGGGCAGGTACCGGTACAATAGAACCACTGAGAGACTTCTTGATTTTAAGCAGAAGCGTGCGATTGCTCACCGTGTCATCCGTGAAGCTAAATGCACTTGTTGGCGAGACTGTTTCCACCATCACCTCTGCTTCTTCTATGAGTGCAGTCTGGAAAAAAGTGAGGAAATTGAGTGGTAAATACTCTCCTGACCCAGCTCCTGTTCTACGGGTTGCTGGTGTTGATGTAGCAAACCCTCTCGACGTTGCCATTGAACTTGGCACATATCTGGTCCGTATTTCCCGGGGGCTCCATCTATGCCCCTCGTTTCTTTCCTCAAAGTCTGCCAGAGAGTTAGTACCCTTGGACTTTTCTTCTCTCAGAGAAGAACAGTATAATGTGCCTTTTACACTTCAAGAACTAGAGGCAACGCTCTCAGCTTGCCGATCATCGGCAGCTGGGCCTGAGGACATTCATATTCGTATGTTACAACATTTACATCGGTCAGCCCTTGTAGTCCTCTTACACCTCTTCAATCTTATTTGGGCACAAGGAGTTCTTCCCCAGCTGTGGAAATCTGCCATTGTTCTCCCTTTCTGTAAACCGGGTACTACAGGACATGATGCCTCCCACTATTGTCCCATCGCTCTTACTGGTGCAGTTTGCAAAGTGATGGAACGTCTCGTAAATCGACGTTTAATGTGGTATTTAGAGACACACAACAGTCTCTCCGCAAGTCAATATGGCTTTCGTAAGGGTCGTTCTACCATAGACCCCTTACTACACTTGGATACGTATGTTCGTAATGCCTTTGCGAATAATCACTCAGTTATTGCCATATTTTTTGACCTTGAGAAGGCATATGACACAACTTGGAGGTATAATATTTTGGCCCAGGCCCACTCCTTAGGCCTCCGAGGCAATCTACCATCCTTCCTTAAGAACTTTTTAACTGACAGACATTTCCGTGTTCGAGTCAATAATGTTCTTTCCCCGGACTTCGTCCAAGCTGAAGGTGTCCCTCAGGGATGTGTTCTAAGCACAACACTTTTTCTCGTTGCTATAAATGATTTGGCCTCTGTTCTTCCACCCAATATTTGGTCATCACTCTATGTTGATGACTTCGCTATTGCTTGTGCAGGCGCTGACTGTCGTCTCATTGCAGTTTCTCTCCAGCATGCGGTCGACCGTGTTTCCACTTGGGCCGCCACGCATGGGTTTAAATTTTCAAGTACCAAGACTCGCCAAATTACTTTCACTAGACGCTCTGTCATCTCCGATCATCCTTTGTATCTCTATGGCTCCCGTATCCCCGAATGTGATAGTCAGGTTTCTAGGCCTCCTCTTTGACCGTAGGTTATCCTGGAAACCTTACATTACCTCTCTGAAGGCAACTTGTCACAGCCGGCTAAACCTTCTTAAAACCCTTGCTCATCTTTCATGGGGAGCTGATCGTCGAACTCTGCTTCGCCTACATTCAACCCTTGTTTTATCGAAACTCGATTATGGTGACCAGATTTATTCCACGGCCTCTCCTGCTACTCTCTCTAGCCTTAACTCTATCCATCACCAAGGATTACGTTTGTGCCTTGGTGCTTTTCGCTCTTCCCCTGTTGAGAGCCTCTATGCAGAAGTGAATGTTCCATCCTTGTCTGATCGCCGTGATGCCCATTGCCTTCGCTACTATGTATGCTCTCACGATCTCCACAATCCTTCCATTTATAGAATGGTCACCGATATTAGTAGACATTCTTTATTCGTTCGCCGCCCCTGTTTGCTCCGTCCCTTTTCTCTTTGCCTACATTCACTCGTCTTCCCTTCAGTTACCACCTTTATATGTTCATGTAGCATCTCACTTTTCCCTACCCCCCTGGGAAGTTCCAGCTGTTCGGGTCTGTTCTTTCTCACTCCCTTGCTCGAAAGCTCAACTGCCTACGGTGGCTTCCCGCTCTTTTTCTTGATCACTTCCACTCCCATTCTCATGCCACCGCTGTGTACACAGATGGCTCTAAGTCTTCAGACGGCGTCGGATTCGCAGCAGTGTTTCCGGACAGCGTCGTGCGGGGGCATTTACTATCTTCGGCTAGCATTTTTACTGCTGAATTGTATGCCATTCTTGCAGCACTTATTCGTATCGCATCTATGCCTGTGTCATCATTTGTTGTAGTCTCAGACTCCCTTAGTGCTCTACAGGCTATACGAAAATTTGATACATCTCACCCCCTAGTTCTCCGTATCCAACTTTGGCTACGCCGTATCTCTACCAAACATAAAGATATTGTTTTTTGTTGGGTCCCTGGTCATGTCGACGTACAGGGCAATGAACAGGCAGACACTGCTGCGCGGTCAGCAGTACATGACCTACCAATTTCCTATAGAGGTGTTCCATTTCTGGACTATTTTGCTGCAATAGCTACCCACCTTCGCACCCATTGGCAACAACGTTGGTCAACTCTGCTTGGTAACAAACTTCATTCTATTAAACCGAGCATAGGTTACTGGCCGTCTTCTTGTCATCAGTGCCGAGGTTGGGAGACCACTCTCTCCCGCCTTCGCATTGGCCACACTCGTCTTACTCATGGGTATCTCATGGAGAGGCACCCTGTTCCTCTCTGTGAGCAGTGTCAAGTTCCAGTATCGATTAGCCACATTCTGTTAGACTGCCCTCTCTATCAGCGAGCACGCAGAATTTACTTCCAATGTCGTCTTCGTTCTACTACTCTCTCTTTACCTACCCTTCTTGCTGATGGACCCTCCTTTAATCCTGACTCTCTCATTGACTTCTTGACAACGACTGATTTACTCCACAAACTCTGATGATACTTTTCGCACTCCCCTCAGCCCTTTCTAGTTCAGTCTCTTGCTGCCCTTTACCCTTTCACCATCCACTACCCCGCTGTTATCCGTAACCTATTACTCATCCATCTCCCTTTTGCCACCTGATGCCCTCGCTTCCTTCCTGCCCTGCAGCGCTGTATAGTCCTTGTGGCTTAGCGCTTCTTTTTGGTTATAATAATTGCTGTAGAGATGTTTCGGATGTGAAAATTTAGATATCCGCACATACGGATGTGTATGAGGATATCTTACTTATTTGCGAATGTTCCGCGCATGCTGCTGTGGATGTAAGAAATTGTGCGGATATTCCGCGGATGCGGAACATCACTACTATGCTGCTGCATGGTCAGCTGTTCATGACCTCATCTCGTACAGTCATTCTATTCTCAGACTGTTTTGCAGTAATCTTTAGACAGCTTCGCAACTGTTGGGAAAACGGTTGTCTGTGTTGATCCACAACAAATTGTATTCTGTCAAACCTTGTCTAGGTTTCTGGTCTTATCATCACTGTCGTGTTTCGGAGACTACGTTCTCCTGTATTCGTCATGGACACACACGTTACACTCGTGGATATCTCGTGGAGAAGCGCCCAGCGCCACTGTGAGAATTATCAAGTTCCGTTGCCAGCTCGCCATCTACTAATAGACTCTCCTGTCTAACAGCTGACACACAATTTACCTCCGATGTCGTCACCGTTCTAACGCATTTACTATATCTGACCTCGCCGACACCCCCACCTACGATGCAGACTCCCTCTCTGACTTGTCAGCAACTGCTTTATTACACCAACTTTGATTATACTTAGCCTTTAGTACTCCCTACTAACCTTACTCTTTACCTTTTACATACTACGAACCCTCACTAGTTTCTGATCTTCGCACATTTCATCTATAGCACATCCTGCACTGCAGCGCTGTGTGACACTTGTGGGTTTAGCGCTTGGTTTTTATTGTAATAATAATGTTCCAGTCTGTCACAGTTCGCTTTCTTGTAAGTAGTTGTTTGTGTAGATTTGGTTAGTCACGCTATTGTTTTCCTGTTCACCTATTACCACCACCATCTGCTCACCTACCATTACCTGTTCACTTATTTCCCTTATCACTACTTCTACCATCACCTCTCATTACCACCATTATCTGCCCACATACACCAGTACCCCTCATTACCAAGATTACGTACTCATCTAACATGGCATGCAATGCTACCGACACTGTGGGTAGCTGGTATGGGTTTGCTGGGTGGTTACCATACCAACAGTGACACCACGATGAGTGTCACATTGCCAACACCGTGACACTACCATGAATGCCACACTGCCAACACAAGTGACACCACCATGAATGCCACATTGCCAACACCGTGACACTACCATGAATGTCACACTGCCAACACAGTGACACCACCATGAATGCCACATTGCCAACAGTGACACCACCATGAATGCCACACTGCCAACACAGTGATACCATGTGATAATTGGTTTTGAAAACCGACAACTTTAAGAATTGAGACACTTTTGCAACATACGGGAATCTTTATTGAAGAAGCGTTTCGCCACACAGTGGCTTCATTAGTACAATACAAAGCAGGAAGGTATAAGGAGAGGAGGTGAGGTAATCAGTCCCTCAGCCTGGAATCGATGTGTTCAGTCCATCACTCTTGTAGGAAGTACAACATAGGGCCAGAGAGGTGGCTTATATACTGCAGTCAGGCGAGTCGAAGCAGGAGGAAGCGAGATCACAGTGGGACCATTCACTAGCGTAAGTAGGTCTTTGTCCAAAGATTGTACAAGTGTTGAAGAATTCTTTGTATCATGATCCCATGATGTTGCAGTGAGTCTGACAAATGTGATCCCGCCTCCTCCTGCTTCGACTCGCCTGACTGCAGTATATAAGCCACTTCTCTGGCCCTCTGCTGTACTTCCTACAAGAGTGATGGACTGAACACATCGATTCCAGGCTGAGGGACTGATTACCTCAAACTCCTCCTCTCCTTATACCTTCCTGCTTTGTATTGGACTGACGAAGCCACTGTGTGGTGAAACGTTTCTTCAATAAAGATTCCCTTATGTTGCAAAAGTGTCTCGATTTCAGTGATACCATCATGAATGCTACAATTCCAACAGTGATACCAACATGAATGCCACACTGCCAACACAGTGATACCATCGTGAATGCCACACTGCCAACACAGTGATACCATCATGAATGCCACACTGCCAACACAGTGATACCATCGTGAATGCCACACTGCCAACACAGTGATACCATCGTGAATGCCACACTGCCAACACAGTGATACCATCGTGAATGCCACACTGCCAACACAGTGATACCATCGTGAATGCCACACTGCCAACACAGTGATACCATCGTGAATGCCACACTGCCAACACAGTAATACCATCGTGAATGCCACACTGCCAACACAGTGATACCATCGTGAATGCCACACTGCTAACACAGTGATACCATCGTGAATGCCACACTGCTAACACAGTGATACCATCGTGAATGCCACACTGCCAACACAGTGATACCATCGTGAATGCCACACTGCCAACACAGTGATACCATCGTGAATGCCACACTGCCAACACAGTGATACCATCGTGAATGCCACACTGCCAACATAGTGATACCATCATGAATGCCACACTGCCAACACAGTGATACCATCATGAATGCCACACTGCCAACACAGTGATACCATCGTGAATGCCACACTGCCAACACAGTGATACCATCGTGAATGCCACACTGCCAATACAGTGATACCATCATGAATGCCACACTGCCAACACAGTGATAACATCATGAATGCCACACTGCCAACACTGATACCATCATGAATGCTACACTGCCAACACAGTGATACCATCGTGAATGCCACACTGCCAACACAGTGACACCATCATGAATGCTACTTCCAACACATTGATACCACCGTGAATGCCAAACTGCCAACACAGTGACACTGCCGTGAATGCTACACTGCCAACACCGTGTCATCACGAATGCCACACCGCCATCACCATGTCATCACGAATGCCACACCGCCATCACCGTGTCGTCATGAATGCCACACTGCCAACACCATGTCATCATGAATGCTACACTGCCAACACCGTGTCATCATGAATGCAACACTGCCAACACCGTGTCATCATGAATGCAACACTGCCAACACCGTGTCATCATGAATGCAACACTGCCAACACCGTGTCATCATGAATGCAACACTGCCAACACCGTGTCATCATGAATGCAACACTGCCAACACCGTGTCATCATGAATGCAACACTGCCAACACCGTGTCATCATGAATGCAACACTGCCAACACCGTGTCATCATGAATGCAGCACTGCCACCACCGTGTCATCATGAATGCAACACTGCCAACACCGTGTCTTCATGAATGCAACACTGCCAACACCGTGTCTTCATGAATGCTACACTGCCAACACCGTGTCATCATGAATGCAACACTGCCAACACCGTGTCATCATGAATGCAACACTGCCAACACCGTGTCATCATGAATGCAACACTGCCAACACCGTGTCTTCATGAATGCAACACTGCCAACACCGTGTCTTCATGAATGCAACACTGCCAACACCGTGTCTTCATGAATGCAACACTGCCAACACCGTGTCTTCATGAATGCAACACTGCCAACACCGTGTCTTCATGAATGCAACACTGCCAACACCGTGTCTTCATGAATGCAACACTGCCAACACCGTGTCTTCATGAATGCAACACTGCCAACACCGTGTCTTCATGAATGCAACACTGCCAACACCGTGTCTTCATTAATGCAACACTGCCAACACCGTGTCTTCATGAATGCAACACTGCCAACACCGTGTCATCATGAATGCAACACTGCCAACACCGTGTCATCATGAATGCAACACTGCCAACACCGTGTCATCATGAATGCCACACTGCCAACACTGTCATCATGAATGCAACACTGCCAACACTGTGTCATCATGAATGCAACACTGCCAACACTGTGTCATCATGAATGCCACACTGCCAACACCGTGTCTTCATGAATGCAACACTGCCAACACCGTGTCATCATGAATGCAACACTGCCAACACCGTGTCATCATGAATGCAACACTGCCAACACCGTGTCTTCATGAATGCAACACTGCCAACACCGTGTCTTCATGAATGCAACACTGCCAACACCGTGTCTTCATGAATGCAACACTGCCAACACCGTGTCATCATGAATGCAACACTGCCAACACCGTGTCATCATGAATGCCACACTGCCAACACTGTGTCATCATGAATGCCACACTGCCAACACAGTGTCATCGTGAATGCCACACTGCCAGCACCATGTCATCATGAATGCCACACTGCCAGCACCATGTCATCATGAATGCCACACTGCCAGCACCATGTCATCATGAATGCCACACTGCCAACACCGTGTCTTCATGAATGCCACACTGCCAACACACCATCAATGCATTTCATCACATGTACACTGCAGGCTCTTTTGTCCTGGTTCATCCAATCTTAGTCCATCCCCAGGATATATACATAGAGGTATATCTCCCTCACTGTATATTCTGAGACTATATTAATCTCTATTTTAGGAAATACAGTATACAGATGAATTGCAGCTTTAATTGTTGGGTTGATTTATTTGGTTTAAAGCCTGTTGACTACACTAGAATAATTAGGGCTGCATGTAACTTGTACACCACCAGTATTTAGGATTCTTTAATTCCTAAACTAAGGACTACAGTAAACTCTCAGTGTATGTATAGTTTGTACACATAAGGGTTGCTGCTTTATTCGTCAGGAAACAGGACAAGTGTTTCCGAACATAGATGGCTTTCGTAAAGGCCGTTCTACCATAGACCCCTTACTATGCTTGGATACATATATTCATAATGCCTTTGCGAATAACCACTCAGTTATTGCCATATTTTTTTTATCTTGAGAAGGCATATGACACAACTTAGAGGTATAATATTTTGGCACAAGCCCACTCCTTAGGCCTCCGAGGCAATCTACTATCCTTACTTTAGAACTTCTTAACTGACAGGCGTTTCTGTGTTCGGGTTAATAAGATGCTCTCCCCGGACTTTGTCCAAGCTGAAGGTGTCCCCCAGGGATGTGTTCTGAGCACACTTTCTCCTTGCTATAAATGATTTGGCCTCTCTTCTTCCATCCAATACAGTGGACCCTTGACATTCGATACTAATCCGTTCCTGAGAGCTATCGAATGTCGAAAATATCGAAAGTCGAATTAATTTTCCCCATAAGAAATAATGGAAATCAAATTAATCCATGCAAGACACGCAAAAGTATGAAAAAAAAAAATTACCACATGAAATATTAAGTTTAATGCAATAGAATAATTACAATAACAATAGATTAATAACACTAGAATAATTGACACTTACCTTTAACCCTTTGAGGGTTTTCGTCGTACTAGTACGTCTTACGCGTAGGGGTTTTTGACGTACTAGTACTCATAAATTCTAGCGGCCTCAAATCTAGTGGGAGAAAGCTGGTAGGCCTTCATATGAAAGAATGGGTCTATGTGGTCAGTGTGCACAGTCTAAAAAAAATCCTGCAGCACACAGTGCATAATGAGAAAAAAAAAACTTTGACCATTTTTTTTTAATAAATCAGCGACTTTGCAGTGTATTTTCGTATTGTATTTATTGTTGTATTCTAGTTTTCTTGGTCTCATTTTATAGAATGGAAGACATATTACAGAAATAGAGATGATTTTGACTGGTTTTACAAAGAAAGGTGCCTTGAAATTGAGCTCAAAGTAGCAGAAATGTTCGATTTTTACCAAACTTCAAAAGTAAACAAATCGTGCCAAGCGTGCAATACACGTCAACTGGTGAGTCTAATATTCTTTCACAAGTGCACCAATAATATTTATACCATTTTTTACACTAATGCAGTAGTCTGCATAACAGTAAATCTTATATTTTTTGTGAAAATAAAAATTCAAAGTGGAAAGCAAAAGAATATAAGAGGGGCCTTGAGACGTGAATAATGACTAGAGGAAATGTCATTTTAGTGCCAGGAATGTCTTTCTTGTTTATTCTGGACCCTATTCGGAAATTGGCATCTTTTGAAATTTGTGTGAAATTGGCAAAATTGCTAAATTCTGACCACTGTACTGGATAGTTGAATTTCATAAATGAGTGGTTTCTTGCACCCATTCGATAGAAAAAATGGAGTTCTAGCGAAATATTCATGTTTTTTGTCGACTAGGACAGTGAAATTGGCCGAAAATGGGGCTCAAAGTGGGCAAAATCGCCGATGCGTAAACATCGCCGAGACCGCTAACTTTGCGAGAGCATAATTCCGTAAGTTTTCTATCAAATTTCAAACTTTTGGTGTCTTTATGATCGGGAAAAGATTCTCTATCTTTTCATAAGAAAAAATAATTTTTTTTTTTTTTTAAATTTGGCCGACCCTGAGAACGAGTTTCGGAGAGGGCCTGTCGACCCTCAAAGGGTTAATAAAGATCTGGTGATGATTGATGGGATGGGAGGAGGGGAGAGTGTGGATGGTGTTAGTGTTTAGAAGGGGAATCCCCTTCAATTAGGACTTGAACTGGCAGCCTCACCATGCCTTACCACACTGTGTATGCCACTACGATTCTTAAATCATTCAAACCAACCTTTGCTGGCCTTAAATTCACTCGCATCACCACTAGTTGCAGGCAATTTCTTTACCAAATCATCATGCACTCCGACACACACACTCCACTTTCGTACTTTGCAATTATCTCTTTCTTCATTTCAATAGTCATTAGCACCTTTTTTCTCGAAGGGTTGGCACTAGAAGCTTTCTTGGGGCCCATGGTTACTTATTTTGCAGAAACAAGCACCAAAAACAGTGATAATATGGAATGTACTGAATGTATCCTTAGATGCGCGCACACTGGCTGGCTTGTAAACACTGGCACACACGGTGCAGTTCAGGCCCCACATGGACACGTCTCGTACGAATCGTATCGAATGTCGGGTTTTCTATCGAATGTTGAGGCGAAATTTTTGCGTTAAAATGCATCGAATATCGGATTTATCGAATGTCGATGCCATCGAATGTCGGGGGTCCACTGCATTTGGTCATCACTCTATGTTGATGACTTTGCTATAGCTTGTGCAGGCATTGACTGTCACCTCATTGCAGTTTCTCTCCAGCATGTGGTCAACCATGTTTCAATTGGGCCAACACTCGTGGGTTTAAATTTTCCAGTACTAAAACTCGCCAAATTACTTTCACTAGACATTCTGTCATCTTTGATCATCCATTGTACCTCTATGGCTCACATATCCCAGAACATGATATGGTCCGGTTTCTAGGCCTTCTGTTTGACCGTAGGTTATCCTGGAAACATCACATTACCTCTGAAGGCAACTTGTCACAGCCAGCTGAACCTTCTTAAAACCCTCACTCACCTTTCATGGAGAGCTGATCATAGAACTCTCCTTCGCCTACCTTCAGCCCTAATTTTATCGAAACTCAATTATAGTGACCAGATCTATTCGGGGGCCTCTCCTTCTACTCACTTTAGCCTTAATCCCATCCATCACCAGGGGTTACGTTTATGCCTTGGTACTTTTCGCTATTCACTTGTTGAGTCTTTATGCAGAAGCAAATATTCCATCCCTGTCCAATCGCCGTGATGCCCATTGCCTTCGCTATTATGTTCACTCTCACGATCTCCGCAATCCTTCCATATATAGAATAGTCATTGATGTTAGTAGACGTTCTTTATTTGTTCGTCACCCCTGTTTACTCCGTCCATTTTCTCTTCACCTACATTCGCTCTTGTCTTCCCTTCAGTTACCACCTTTCTATGTTCGTGTAGCATCTCACTTTTTCCCTACCCCCTTGGGAAGTTCCAGCTGTTCATGTCTGTTCTTTCTCACTGCCATGCACAAAAGCCGAACTGCCTACGGTAGCTTCCCACTCTTTTTCTTGACCACTTCCGCTCTCATTCTCATGCTATTGCAGTGTACACAGATGGTTCTAAGTCTTCTGACGGTGTAGGATGCGCAGCAGTGTTTCCAGACAGTGCCGTGCAAGGGCATTTAGAAATTGAAGCTAGCATTTTTACTGCTGAATTATATACCCTTCTTGCAGCACTTATCTGTATTGCATCTATGCCTGTGTCACCATTTGTGGTTGTTTCAGACTCCCTTAGTGCTTTACAGGCTATACGAAAATTTGATACACCTCACCCCCTAGTTCTCCTTATCCATCTTTGGTTACGCCGTATCTCTAGCAAGCACAAAGATATTGTTTTTTTTGTTGGGTCCCTGGTCATGTTGATGTACAGGGCAATGAACAGGCAGACACTGCTGCATGATAAGCAGTATATGACATCCCAATTTCATATAGAGGTGTTCCATTCATGGCCTATTTTGCTGTAACTGATACCCACCTTTGCACCCATTGGCAACAACGTTGGTCTGATCTGCTCTATAACAAACTTCATTCTATTAAACCGATTATGGGTTACTGGCTGCCGTCTTGTCATCAGTGTCGAGGTTGGGAGACTACTCTCTCTCGTCTTCGCATCGACCACACTCGTTTTGCTCATTGGTATCTCATGGAGAGGCGCCCTGTTCCTCTCTCTGCGAATTGTCAGGTTTCAGCATCTGTTAGCCACATTCTGTTGGACTGCCCACTCCATCAACAAGCACGCAGAATTTACCTCCAACGTCGTCTCCGCTCTGCTGCTCTTTCTTTACCTTCCCATCTTGCTGATGGACCCTCCTTTAATCCGGACTCTCTCATTGACTTTTTGACAACAACTGATTTACTCCACAAACTCTAATGATTATACCTTTAGCACTTCCCTCAGCCCTTTCTACCTCAATCTCTTGCTACCCTCTACCCCTGCACTGTCCACTGCCTCGCTGTACTCCATAACCTACTAATCATCCCTCTCCCTCTTGCTACCCAATACCCTCACAGCCTTCCCTGCAGCGCTGTATAGCCCTTGTGGTTTAGCGCTTCTTTTTTATTATAATAATAATTCCGAACTTAGGTTTTATTATCATCTGATGGCCCATTACACTCTTGCCATGAATACACGTGATGGTCATTCAGTACAAGAATTTGTAAAGAGCTAGATTCTCTTCATATATACACGTCCATATATACTGTACATAGACATACTCGAGCCAGATGTGGCACAGCAGTTGATCATCGCAGGTGGACAGGACCTACTTGTGGAAGTAGGTCATGTTCAAGAGCAGAACCAGAGCTTAGCAACAGGTTGTAGAAAATACCCTCTACACTTTGAGTCCTTCTTAATTATGCTGGTGTTTGGTACCTGATCATCTCTTCTTCCACTGTCTTCTGTGTATAGTTCTGCAACAGAGGGGACTGATTACCCCTTATATCATCTTGTATCATATCTGCAATGAACTGAAAAGGCCACTGGTTGCAAAACATCTTCAAATAAAGATGCCCAGTGTTGCATGTGTCTAGTTCCCTATTATGGAATGCCTGACGATGTTTTCATAGCCCCGTAGTCTCGATTCTTAAACTCAGATTTAATTGTCATCCTGAATGGATGACAATTATATTTCAACCCCACCTTCAGTTCCCTGCCTTACCTTCCTACTCTTGCATGATCACCTTTCTGAAATTGCTACCTTTATATGCATTTTTCAGCATGTTTTAACACTTCATTATTATTATGGGTATTTTTTATTACTTTTTACAGCATTATGAACCACCGGTGTTAGTGTAAGAGGAGTGTCCTACATCTGGGTATTGCACTGTACTTGTGGAATGCACCTAAGGCAAATAAATACCCAGGAGGTAGAGTACTATGATGAATAGGACACGTGTAATACTTGGGTATCTTAATTGCCGAAATGTTTCGCCTGCACATCAGGCTTTTACATTAGAATACAATACTGGATGTCCTAGTGTACCATATTTTTTATTCATCAACGTTTTGGTATTTTATACAGTCAGTAATATGGTAGTGTGCCATACATATATACTACATGACCCATACTGTTAATGGGAGTGCTTGCCTTTGGCCTGTGTCTTAACATTGCTCTTACCAAAATGCTTCATATTTGATAGGAAATGCCTTGACTTCCACATTATTTACTGCCGTATATTAATTTGTAATTCGTATTACATACTACTTTGTAAAGCCACTCTGTTAAATGTTTAGCATTAGCACAGGACTTGTATACAATATTTCAAAATGTTTTGGACTGGTATTGATAATGCTTTAGTAGATAATTAGTATATAAATAAAAATACTTTCTTTACAAACTATTTTACTCAAATTGTTTCAGCTGTTGCTTTAATTCCTGGCTCAATAGACCAGTGTTGCTGCTCGACTATATTGTTCATTAATATTTAGTATACATACAAGAAATTGCCAACAGTGTACAGTGGACCCTTGAGCAACAGCATTAATCTGTTCCAGAGAGCTAGCCGTTAGTCGAATTAATTTTCCCCATAAGAAATAATGGAAATAGAATTAATCCGTTCCAGACACCCAAAAGTATTAAACAAAATAATTTTTTTTTTTTTTACATAAAATATACATTTCCCTACACAAAAACGAATGGGACATTCAAAATAAATAATTAAATGACACTTACCTTTATTGTAGAGTTGTTGTTAAGTGATGTGCCAGCAGCAGGGGAGATTGAGGTACTAAGTTCTTTGGTGGGGTTACCTCCCTTCTTGGTTTTTTAATGCCACTAGGACCAGCTTGAGAGTCACTGGACCCCTGTTGCACCAAAAATCTGTCCAGAGAGCTCTGTTTCTCACGTGCCCATAGGATTTCCCTAAAATGGGACACAAGAGTGTCATTGTACATGTTGCCAATACAGCTTGCAACAGCTGTGACAGGATAAAATTCGTCCATAAATGTACACATTTCCCTAATCCTTGAAACACAAAGCGTGACAAAACATCCCACTTGGTAATTCCTGCTTCATATTTGCAAATATACAGGGTTTGAAATCAAATAAAAATGACAGTTAGTTATGTCAGTGAGCTCCTAACAGAAGTGAATGCCATATTCGGAGCATTTACATAAACACATACAAGGGATGTTTTGGACGGAGAGGTAAAGATAGAAAACTACAACATGTATAGATGTGATAGAATCAATAGGTCACAGGGAGGAGTAGGATTCTATGTAAAGGATATCACGTGGCATTCAGTTGGAGGCTTTTCTTGCCTCTCACCCCCTCCATGTTTTAAATACGGGTACTCCCACCCATTTTGATCCTCGTACTCATACTCTCTCTTGCATCGATCTATCAGTCTGCTCTTCCTCCACTGCACTAGACTTCACCTGGTCTGTTCTACCAGACTTACATGACAGCGATCATTTTCCGATCATTCTTACTTCTCCTTCCTATTCACCACCTTTCCGTAGCCCTCGCTGGCAATTTGATCGGGCAAATTGGGATCTTTACTCACACCTCACTGCTTTTAGTGAGGTTCCTTCTTCATCCTCCATTGATGAGCTCCTACACATCTTCTCGACATCAGTTTATACCGCAGCTTCTCATTCTATACCCCAAACCTCAGGCAGGCATTCTCAGAAGTGCGTGCCTTGGTGGTCTCCTGCTTGTGCTCGTGCAGTACGTTTGAAACGTGCTGCATGGGGCAGGTACCGGTACAATAGAACCGCTGAGAGACTTGTTGATTTTAAGCAGAAGCGTGCGATCGCTCGCCGTGTCATCCGTGAAGCTAAACGCACTTGTTGGCGAGACTGTTTCCACCATCACCTCTGCTTCTTCTATGAGTGCAGTCTGGAAAAAAGTGAGGAAATTGAGTGGTAAATACTCTCCTGACCCGGCTCCTGTTCTACGGGTCACTGGTGTTGATATAGCAAACCCTCTCGACGTTACCATTGAACTTGGCACACATCTGGTCCGTATTTCCCGGGGGCTCCATCTATGCCCCTCGTTTCTTTCCTCAAAGTCTGCCAGAGAGTTAGTACCCTTGGACTTTTCTTCTCTCGGAGAAGAACAGTATAATGTGCCTTTTACACTTCAAGAACTGGAGGCAACGCTCTCAGCTTGCCGATCATCGGCAGCTGGGCCTGATGACATTCATATTCGTATGTTACAACATTTACATCGGTCAGCCCTTGTAGTCCTCCTACACCTCTTCAATCTTATTTGGGCACAAGGAGTTCTTCCCCAGCTGTGGAAATCTGCCATTGTTCTCCCTTTCCGCAAACCGGGTACTACAGGACATGATGCCTCCCACTATCGCCCCATCGCTCTTACTAGTGCAGTTTGCAAAGTGATGGAACGCCTCGTAAATCGACGTTTAATGTGGTATTTAGAGACTCACAACAGTCTCTCCGCTAGTCAATATGGCTTTCGTAAGGGTCGTTCTACCATAAACCCCTTACTACGCTTGGATACGTATGTTCGTAATGCCTTTGCGAATAATCACTCAGTTATTGCCATATTTTTTGACCTTGAGAAGGCATATGACACAACTTGGAGGTATAATATTTTGGCCCAGGCCCATTCCTTAGGCCTCCGAGGCAATCTACCATCCTTCCTTAAGAACTTTTTAACTGACAGACATTTCCGTGTTCGAGTCAATAATGTTCTTTCCCCGGACTTCGTCCAAGCTGAAGGTGTCCCTCAGGGATGTGTTCTAAGCACAACACTTTTTCTCCTTGCTATAAATGATTTGGCCTCTGTTCTTCCACCCAATATTTGGTCATCACTCTATGTTGATGACTTCGCTATTGCTTGTGCAGGCGCTGACTGTCACCTTATTGCAGTTTCTCTCCAGCATGCGGTCGACCGTGTTTCCACTTGGGCCACCACACATGGGTTTAAATTTTCAAGTACCAAAACTCACCAAATTACTTTCACTAGACGCTCTGTTATCTCCGATCATCCTTTGTATCTCTATGGCTCCCGTATCCCCGAACGTGATACATTCAGGTTTCTAGGCCTTCTCTTTGACCGTCGGTTAACCTGGAAACCTCACATTACCTCTCTGAAGGCAACTTGTCACAGCCGGCTAAACCTTCTTAAAACCCTTGCTCATCTTTCCTGGGGAGCTGATCGTCGAACTCTGCTTCGCCTACATTCAGCCCTCGTTTTATCGAAACTCGATTATGGTGACCAGATTTATTCCGCGGCCTCTCCTGCTACTCTCTCTAGCCTTAACTCTATCCATCACCAAGGCTTACGTTTGTGCCTTGGTGCTTTTCGCTCTTCCCCTGTTGAGAGCCTCTATACAGAAGCAAATGTTCCATCCTTGTCTGATCGCCGTGATGCCCATTGCCTTCGTTACTATGTACGCTCTCACGATCTACACAATCCTTCCATTTATAGAATGGTCACCGATATTAGTAGACATTCTTTATTCGTTCGCCGCCCCTGTTTGCTCCGTCCCTTTTCTCTTCGCCTACATTCACTCTTGTCTTCCCTTCAGTTACCACCTTTATATGTTCATGTAGCATCTCACTTTTCCCTACCCCCCTGGGAAGTTCCAGCTGTTCGGGTCTGTTCTTTCTCACTCCCTTGCTCGAAAGCTCAACTGCCTACGGTGGCTTCCCGCTCTCTTTTTCTTGATCACTTCCACTCCCATTCTCATGCCACCGCTGTGTACACAGATGGCTCTAAGTCTTCAGACGGCGTCGGATTCGCAGCAGTGTTTCCGGACAGCTTCGTACGGGGGCATTTACTATCTTCAGCTAGCATTTTTACTGCTGAACTGTATGCCATTCTTGCAGCACTTATTCGTATCGCATCTATGCCTGTGTCATCATTTGTAGTAGTCTCAGACTCCCTTAGTGCTCTACAGGCTATACGAAAATTTGATACATCTCATCCCCTAGTTCTCCGTATCCAACTTTGGCTACGCCGTATCTCTACCAAACATAAAGCTATTGTTTTTTGTTGGGTCCCTGGTCATGTCGACGTACAGGGCAATGAACAGGCAGACACTGCTGCGCGGTCAGCAGTACATGACCTACCAATTTCCTATCGAGGTGTTCCATTTCTGGACTATTTTGCTGCAATAGCTACCCACCTTCGCACCCGTTGGCAACAACGTTGGTCAACTCTGCTCGGTAACAAACTTCATTCTATTAAACCGAGCATAGGTTACTGGCCGTCTTCTTGTCATCAGTGCCGAGGTTGGGAGACCACTCTCTCCCGCCTTCGCATTGGCCACACTCGTCTTACTCATGGGTATCTCATGGAGAGAGACCCTGTTCCTCTCTGTGAGCAGTGTCAAGTTCCAGTATCGATTAGCCACATTCTGTTAGACTGCCCTCTCTATCAACGAGCACGCAGAATTTACCTCCAACGTCGTCTTCGTTCTACTACTCTCTCTTTACCTTCCCTTCTTGCTGATGGACCCTCCTTTAATCCTGACTCTCTCATTGACTTCTTGACAACGACTGATTTACTCCACAAACTCTGATGATACTTTTCGCACTCCCCTCAGCCCTTTCTAGTTCAGTCTCTTGCTGCCCTTTACCCTTTCACCATCCACTACCCCGCTGTTATCCGTAACCTATTACTCATCCATCTCCCTTTTGCCACCTGATGCCCTCGCTTCCTTCCTGCCCTGCAGCGCTGTATAGTCCTTGTGGCTTAGCGCTTCTTTTTGATTATAATAATAATAATAATATGTAAAGGAT
This sequence comes from Cherax quadricarinatus, assembly GCF_038502225.1. Classification (NCBI taxonomy): domain Eukaryota; kingdom Metazoa; phylum Arthropoda; class Malacostraca; order Decapoda; family Parastacidae; genus Cherax; species Cherax quadricarinatus. The sequence continues at coordinate 54,528 of NW_027195983.1, read as the reverse complement.
ACTTTCTGTTGCACAGAAGTGCTGAATTCTATGAATGATATAATAGAAATTCTAGGCATTAAAGTTGAAAATAGGAATTTGGTAATTATCCTAGTATACAAACCACCATCGGCAACTGCTGAGGAATTCACAGAGCAGTTAAGTAAAATAGATAGCTATCTGGATAGGCTAGAAAATCCTACACCAAATATTTTACTCCTTGGAGATTTTAATCTCCCTCGTATAAAATGGAAGATGGCGCAACGTAATGTTATACCAGAAATATCCCCGGGAAGCACCCTGGCTCAACAGGTACATACCAGGGAAATAATGAGGTTTTGTGAAAAGTACTCTTTAAACCAACAGGTAATTGATCCCACTAGAAATGAAAATACCCTGGATTTGATATTCACAAACAACGAGGAACTGATCAGAGACATAACATTTTCCAAACCTATTTATTCTGATCATAACATCATAGAGGTTCAAACTAGTATTAACTCAGGGGTAGGAAACTGCATCGCTAAAGTTAGAGATGGGATGTTCAGTAAGTTTAATTTTAACAACCATAGAATTAGCTGGGAAAAAATAAACCAAGAGCTATCAGACATACCCTGGGAATCAGACATGAGCATCCTAAATTCCCACCAGTGCCTAGGGAAGCTGAATACAGAAGCATACAAAGTATGTATGAAACATGTACCATTGAGGAAACCCAGAGGAAGATCAGATATAGAGAGAGAGTGTAGGAGATGGTACAGAAGAAGAAAACAGGTTACTGAACTGCTTAAAAACACAGATATGCTACAACAGAGGAAAGACAGACTTAGCAGAGATATCACTGAATTAGAGCAAAAACTTAGGATGTCATACCTCACAGAAGAAGTACAAAGGGAACAAAAGGCCATACAGGATATTGCAAGAAACTCAAAATATTTCTATTCCTACGCAAAATCCAAGCTAAGAACTACCTGTAGAATTGGACCACTACTGAGAGGAGACTCGTATACTGACGATGAACAGGAAATGAATGAAATCCTAAGAGAACAGTATGAGTCGATGTTCAGCAACCCACTAAATGACAGCAAGGTAGAAAATGCAGAAATATTTTTCACTCCAGAATAAGGCCGCACAGACCAACTAACTGACATTAGTACAAATCCCATAGATTTCGAAAAAGAAATGGAAAACATGCCCACTCACTCAGCACCTGGACCAGATTCATGGAATGCTCTATTTATAAAGAAGTGCAAAATACCACTAGCACTAACCCTCAGTATTCTTTGGAGAAAGAGCTTAGATCTAAGTGAAATACCGGAGGCCTTAAAGAGTGCAGACATAGCTCCTTTGCACAAGGGAGTAGTAGCCCTAACCTCCCACATCATAAAAATCTTCGAAAGAGTGATGAGATGGCAGGTTACAAATTTCATGGAGCAACACAACCAACATAACCCAAACCAGCATGGTTTTAGAGCAGGACGATCATGTCTGTCACAGCTGCTGAACCATTATGACAGAATTACAGAGGCACTGGAAGACGACCAAAACGCAGATGTGATTTACACAGATTTTGCAAAGGCATTTGACAAATGTGATCATGGAGTGATAGTGCACAAAATGAAGGCCATGGGCATTACGGGGAAGGTTTCATAACACACAGAACACAAAAAGTGGTAGTGAACAGGGCAAGATCCAGCATCAGCGAGGTCAAAAGCTCAGTGCCCCAAGGCACTGTCCTGGCACCTCTGCTGTTCCTCATCCTCATAGCAGACATAGACAAAAACACCCGGCACACTTTTGTATCATTATTTGCAGATGACACTAAAATAAGCGTGAAAGTCAGTACGGTAGAGGACACTGGAAAAGTACAGGAAGACATAAACAGGGTTTTCCAGTGGGCAGTGGAAAACAACATGACATTCAATGGTAATAAGTTCCAGCTGTTTAGGTATGGAAAGAATGAAGAACTCAAAAGGAGCACTTTATACAAAACTCAAGAGGGGCACCAAATAGAACGTAAGGAACACGTAAAAGACCTAGGAATAATTGTCAGTGGACCTTTCTTTTAAAGACCATAACAAGACAAAGATCACGACAGCCAGGAAGATGACTGGGTGGGTATTGAGAGCTTTCAAAACAAGGGAAACAATGCCGATGGTGACACTCTTCAAATCGCTAGTGCTCCCTCACTTAGAATATTGCTCAGTGCTGACGGCCCCGTTCAGGGCAGGAGAATTATCGGAGCTGGAACAAATACAGAGATCGTTTATGGCTCATTTTGAGCCAGTAAAGCACCTGAACTACTGGGAATGCCTGCAAGTCTTGAACATGTACTCATTAGAGTGGAGGAGAGAGAGGTACATGATAATATATACCTGGAAGGTACTCGAGGGCTTGGTCCCAGATCTGCACACTGCCATAACAACATACTGGAGTGAGAGATATGGGAGGAAGTGTAAAAAAAACCCAGTGAGGAGCAGGGGTGCAGTGGAGACAATAAGAGAACACTGTATCAACATCCGAGGTCCCAGAAGATATCAGAAACACTGCTGGAACAAGTGTTGAATCCTTCAAGAGGAAACTAGACAAGTATCTTCACCAGGTGCCAGATCAACCAGGCTGTAATGGATATGTGGGGCAGTGGGCCTCCAGCAGCAACAGCCTGGCTGACCAGGCAAGCACCAGACGAGCCTGGCCCATGGCCGGGCTCAGAGAGTAGATATACTCTCGAAATTCTTCAAAGGTATATCAAAGGTAAAGGTATTGACTAAGTATCTTTCTCCATCTCTGAAGAACATTCCTGAGATGTGATCTGTTGGTTTCACCTGAAGCTCTTGCAGGTCTGCAGTGGTTGGTTCTTCCTCGTCACAAACCTTCAACCTCAAGGACTTCCCCAATGACACAATAGCTTCCACTACTGGCATAGGCTCCTGAGGGTTAGCCCCAAACCCTTCAAAATCCCTCTCTTGTACACATTGTGGCCACAGTTTCCTCCAGGCAGAGTTCAAAGTCCTGGTAGTCACTCCCTCCCAAACCTTACCTACAAGGTTTATGCAACTGAGGATATTGAAGTGATCTTTCCAAAACTCTCCTAGGGTCAATTCAGTGTCTAAGGTCATTTCAAAGCACTTCTGAAACACTGCTTTGGTGTAGAGTTTTTTTGAAGTTTGAAATGACCTGCTGGTCCATGGGCTGGAGGAGAGTTGTATTAAGAGGCAAACACTTAACTTTTATGAAGCTAAACTCCCCTGTAATTTGGTCTTGCAAGTCATGAGGATGAACAGGAGCATTGTCCAGTACCAGGAGGCACTTGAGTGAATTTCTTTTCCTGGAGGTATTTTGTCACAGTGGGGCCAAACACACCATAAAACCAGTCCATGAAAAGTTCCCTGGTCGCCCATGCCTTACTGTTTGATTTCCACAGCACACACAAATTACCCTTGAAGATATTGTTTTTCCTGAACACTGGGAGTTTGAATGATACACCAATAAGGGCTTCACTTTGCAATCACCACTAGCATTGCCACACAACAAAAGAGTAAGCCTGTCTTTCATAGGCTTATGTCATGGGAGTGCCTTTTCCTCCTGAGTAATGTAGGTCCTGTTTGGCATTTTCTTCTAAAACAGGCCTGTTTCGTCACAATTAAACACTTGTTCAGATTTTAAGTCTTAAGTGTCTATATATTCCTTAAAGTCCTTCACATGTTTTTCAGCCGCTTTTTTGTCTGAACTGGCAGCCTCACCATGCCTTACCACACTGTGTATGCCACTGCGATTCTTAAATCTCTCAGACCAGCCTTTGCTGGCCTTAAATTCATCAATATCATCACTATTTTGAGGCATTTTCTTAATGAGATCATCATGCCACTGCCTTGCCTTTTCACATATAATTGACTGTGAAACACTATCTCCTGATAATTGTTTTTTCGTTTATCCATACGAATAACAGTCTCTATACCTCTTCAGTTATTTGCGGTCTCGGTTTTGGAAACATACTTGCACCTTTCGCAACAACAGCTTCCTCGATTGCCTTTCTGTTCGCCAAGATAGTATTGATGGTTGAATGGGGTTTGTTGTATTGCCTTTCCACCTCGGACATACGCACTCCACTTTTATATTTTTCAGATCTCTTTCTTCATTTCCATCGTAAGTCTCACCCTTTTTACCACAGGCTTGGCACTAGAAGCTTTCTTGGGGCCCATGGTGGCTTATTTAGTGGTTACAAGCACTATAAACACTGGAATAATACAAGATATATCGCAGGTACACGTGGGATCAACCGCAATGGCTTGTAAACAATGGCACGCTGAGTCTTGGAGTGGCTGGGCCCACTCAGGCCGTGCTCTGGCTGCATGGTCACATTCGGGACGAACGCCGTTAGATGAGTTTTTCGCCGTTGGTAGAGCCATTTTTTTTACACCAAAGAGCGCCTTTAGATGAATTTGCCATTACTTGATGCCACCGTTAGTTGAGTGTCCACTGTATATTTGAAATTCAAGACAAATTAATTTTCAGTATTGCAAATCGTCCCTCATACATTACTATGGACCTTTATTATACAAGTTTTTTGTGTAAATTTTTTTTTTACCCTGTATGAAGTTGATGGTACTGCAGAAACTACTCAAGGCATAGCTGTAAATCCAGAGAACTCTTAATTAGTCAACAAATCTATACCCAGTAAGAGCTGTTTTTAAAACTGAGTTACTCATAAGTTATATGCTTCTGAGAAAGTGAAGCCTATGGTAGCTGTCCTTATGCACATGATTCATGGGCACTCTGAAGGATGGGTGTTAATGTTGCAGTTTAAAAACTGTAGTGTAAAGCACCCTTCTGGCAAGACAGTGATGGAGTGAATGATGGTGAAAGTTTTTCTTTTTCGGGCCACCCTGCCTTGGTGGGAATCGGCCGGTGTGATAATAAAATAATAAAAAAAAAAATGTCTGTGATGTTTATGTCTGGTATTATGTCTGTTGTTTATGTCTGGCATTATGTCTGTGGCATGCGCAGCGATAATAGTGATAAATGAAGGCATCAGGAGAGATAACATAGGGATAAATGAAGGCATCTGCAGACAATATAGTGATAAATAAAGGCAGGTGAAGAAACAATGTAGTGATAAATGAAGGCTTCTGCAGAGACAATATTGTTATTACTGACATTACTACTAGTACAGTGGAACCCCGGTTTTTGTCCTTAATCCGTTCCAGAAGGTCGGTCGAAATCCGAAATGGATGAAAACCCGAAGTAATATTTCCGATAAGAAATAATGTAAACCCAATTAATCTGTTCCAGACACCCAAAAATATTAACCCTTTGACTGTCGCGGCCGTATATATACGTTTTACGAGGTGCCGTGTTTGACGTATATATACTCATAAATTCTAGCGGCTTCAAATCAAGCAGGAGAAAGCTGGTAGGCCCACATGTGAGAGAATGGGTCTGTGTGGTCAGTGTGCACCATATAAAAAAAATCCTGGAGCACGCAATGCATAAAGAGAAAAAAAAAACTCCGACCGTTTTTTTTAATTAAAATGCCGACTTTGTGGTCTATTTTCGTATAGTATTTATGGTTGTATTCTCGTTTTCTTGGTCTCATTTGATAGAATGGAAAACATATTACAGAAATAGAGGTGTTTTTGATTGATTTTACTATAAAAAGAACCTAGAAATGGAGCTCAAAGTAGGGGAAATGTTTGATTTTTACCAATGTTCAAAAGTAGACAAATGATGCCATTGTCCAATAAATGTCCAACTAGCCATTCTAATATGCAGTCATGAATGGGTTGATGTTATTTATACAGTTATTACAGCATTGCAGTAGTCTGCATAATAGTAAGTCTAATATTTTTTGTTTGAATAAAAATTCAAAATAGAAAGCAAGAGTAATATCAGAGGGGCCTGGAGACGTGACTGATGAACAAAGAAAACGTTATTTTAGAGCCAGGAATGTCTGCATTGTTCATTCTGGACCTTATTTTGAAATTGTCATATTTTTTAGTTTTCGTGAAATTGGCCAAATTGCAAATTTCTGACCACATTATTAGGTAGTTGAAATCAGTAAATGGGCAGTTTCTTGTACTCAATCGATAGAAAAAATGAAGTTCTAAAGAAATAGCTATGAGTTTGGGCGACTGGAACAATGAAATTAATCGAAAATAGGGCTCAAAGTGGGCGAAATCGCCGATTTGTAAACAGCGCCGAGGTCGCTAACTTCGCGAGAGCATAATTCCGTCAGTTTTCCATCAAATTTCGTTTTTTTGGTGTCATTACAACCGGGAAAAGATTCTCTATCATTTCATAAGAAAAAATAATTCTTTTTTTTTTTTTTAAATTTTGCGACACCAGGAGACACCTCAGGATTGGGGGTTGCGACAGTCAAAGGGTTAAAAAAATACATTTTATAGAGAATAACAATAGTTTTACATACAGAAAACAATGAGAAATAAATATAAAGCACTAATTTTAATGGATAAATGAACATTTAAATCAGTTTTACCTTTACTGAAGACTCTTGTTGGTGTATGGAAGACAGTGAGGAGGGATGAGGTAGGTGAGGTTATCTCTACCACCATCACTACCACCCTCTACCACCATCACTACCACCATCACTACCACCATCACTACCACCCTCTACCACCATCACTACCACCATCACTACCACCCTCTACCACCATCACTACCACCCTCTACCACCATCACTACCACCCTCTACCACCATCACTACCACCCTCTACCACCATCACTACCACCCTCTACCACCATCACTACCACCCTCTACCACCATCACTACCGCCCTCTACCACCATCACTACCGCCCTCTACCACCATCACTACCGCCCTCTACCACCATCACTACCGCCCTCTACCACCATCACTACCGCCCTCTACCACCATCACTACCGCCCTCTACCACCATCACTACCGCCCTCTACCACCATCACTACCGCCCTCTACCACCATCACTACCGCCCTCTACCACCATCACTACCGCCCTCTACCACCATCACTACCGCCCTCTACCACCATCACTACCGCCCTCTACCACCATCACTACCGCCCTCTACCACCATCACTACCGCCCTCTACCACCATCACTACCGCCCTCTGTTGCAACCCCTGAATGGGTCACAATGTATATAATGTATATTACCTGTTCATATAATTTTATATTGCTTATATTTGCAATATTAGCTAAATCGTAAATATTTTGCTTTATATTATTATTTGACTTAGTTATATTATTAGGTAGGATGTAACATTTATATATTATTCAGTGCTCATAGTTCGAGTGTTAAGTAGCTGACAGCATTGCCTAACTATCACTTCGCTCATTACCCTGCTGGCGGGGGGGGGGAGGGTGATCACATCTCACCAGATGTGAGTGTCAGCCTGGCCTGCACTGATTATTGTCTGTTTGACGTTCTTCTAACAAGACGTGCCTCTAGCTCTCCCTTACTGGCCCTTGTTGGAAGATCGTCTCTGTCACTTTCTTGTTTTTGGTTCTGTGTAACCCTGTTCACAGAACATGGTCTAGACTTAGTGATTTTCGACGTTGTACTGAGGTTGTGTGTCGCATAGACACTCTGAGAAACTCAGGTCCTGAGCTGTAGCTTCTGACCTAATTGGTACTGGTATCTGTGTACTGTCACAGTTGGGGATTTTCTAATGCTGAACTTAGATTCAGTAGTATGGGAGTTTTGTGACTTTTGTGGAGGTTCTGCAGATGGTCCCTACTTAGTGTCGTTATATTATCTCCTTGTTCCTGATTCTGTGTCACTGTTGCTTGTTATATTGTTGTTCCACCTATCAGTTGCTTTATTGTTCAAGCAAGCTGTTCTAGGGTAAAAATTTGCCAAAAAAAAGTGGTCAAAATCCAAATTGTACAATATCCAGACCAGACGAAATCTAGGGGCTCACTTTAGTAATATTACTGCATGACAACAATACAATATATACATTTGAATAACTGTAATAAATTATAGCTAGTTATTATTGTTGTAGTCATATAGTGGCAGTATGGGGTTCTACAGCACCTCTGGAATGGGAGGTAATGAGGTCAGATCAGAGGAAAGCAGAGGGTAGCTCCAGTTCTCGGGATCTGGAGCCCTTTATTATCAAGGCACCCCACTTCCTTTCAAGGGTGTAGCTAGTTATTTATAACTACACAAAATACTATTGCATACTTGGCAATTTCCTCACTACTGTAATTCCAGTTTATTTTATACTATTTTTAATAAACAAAACTAAGTTAGCTTTTACTCTGCTGTTAGGCATATTGGCATTACACATGTAAGAGGTCACACTAACTGGTGTCTATCATTGCAGGAGAGTTGGGCACCAAAAGGTTCTGCTCGGCTCGTGACTGGGGCAACTACTGTGAGTGGGTGAGGCGGCCTGGGGACGAGAGGGAGTACCGTGCATGTGTCTTCACTTGTTGGGGAGATTCTTGTAATGCTGCTCATCATGCACTCGTGCCCACACTAATGGTCACCCTACTACCACCTCTACTTTTCATGCTCTATACAACTTGGCTGACTGCTTTGTAGGCTCTTGGGCACTAGTGGCTCTTGCAGCCCTAAACTATTTCAGTTCTTTTTGGCTGAAAGACCTACTGTATATTATTTGAGCTTCCCAACCTCCAAGTGAATAATGAAGTAGAAAAGAATATGCAGTGACTACTACTATGCTCATTATCCCTAAAAACAGTGACTGGCGATAAGATTGTGTATCATGCTAACAAGTGACTTGAGTGATTAATGCTTAAAGTTAGCAATATATACACCAGATTTGTCATACAATATCACAAGCATGAGTTACACTTTTACAGATTTCAATTCTTCCTCTAATCTCATGCAAATGGATTCCTCATAGACTTAATGTTAAAGAACCTTGATTTTGCCCTAATGAATTTACTTATTCCCAGCATCATCACTTTAGTTTTGTAATAACTCAAAAAGTTTAATAATTCGTAAACAAAGTTGAGATGCAGTTAAAAATTTTAGATTCTCAAATTAAATGGTACTTAGGCTTCTTCAATAATAATGGTAACACAACTGTATTTTTACATACTGTATTTGTTAGGTTGTTAGTACTGTATGTTATACCACATTAGCATTATTTTTAATGCTGTAGAACAAAAAATGTATTTTTAATGCCAAAATAAGTTACTATAATGTGATGTAGAAATGCATTGATTATGAGAGTACAGTACAATGAATGTATTTAAGTTTATGTATGTATATACAGTATTGCATATATTTTATTAATGAGTGTCATGCAGTTTAATTCAGGTCTCAGTTTATTCATTACTCTCCATGAAATTATGGGCCTAAACTGTGTGATTTCTTGAATTGCAACACTAGAGCAACTACCTATTTACTGTAATGCAGACAGGTGAAGTGAATGTAAAGAGTGCCCATACATCTCATTCAGCCCAAGAGTCAAATCCAGGTCCTATAATTTTGCAAGCTGAACAACTACCATTGAGCTATAAGTCAGTTGGTTCTCTCTATCATCTAAGGTTATCTGCAAGGCATTAACACTGGCAGTGTCAAAAAAGTTGTCTAAACCTTCTTGGAAGGGAATGTTTTTCTTGTTTTTGGCTAGAGCCTATTAGCTGGAAGTTTCATTTCTGAAGTTCTCTGTAATTGTTAGGGACACACTATCTTTGGTAAAGCATTTTTTTTTTTCAGCTATATTGGATATTCTGGCACTGAGCTATTATTATAAATTGCATGTCATGAAATATTTTAAAGCATTTACTGGCAACTAAGCCTGCATTAATAATTCTGTGAAAATAATTTGTCACAATGTACTTAAAAACTATGAGGATATACAAGAGTTTATAGTAGGTATATCTTTGAGAGTGATGCAGTGTATACCAGTGTGTTTTGTGGACTCTTAATAGTCTGTCTTATCTATCAGAGAGCATATGCAATTCACATTCAACAAATGCAATTCTCTGATGTGCTAACTCCAACTGTCTTCCTTGCTGAAAATCCCACCTTAAACATACTCTGACTTTTTTAACAGAAACTTAAGGTAACCTACTTTGCTGTTAATTATTTTTGCATCCTTGCTAACACCCAACACCACTAACTCCTACAATTGCACATACCCACACTGCAGCTCTCTATGTCCATAAAGGTTTTGTACTTTTTAGTCTAGTATAATAATAATGTGTGGTAACATTGAATTTTGACATGTCAGTTGAATTCTGCCTTGCTCCTGATGACTACCATAATAAAAATGTTTTTTTATATATACAGCCTCTCCTCACTTAACTACAGAGTTCCGTTCCTAAGACCATGTCAGTAAACGAATTCGTTGCTAAGTGAGGAGCATACTATAATGTTAGTGGGTTTGTGTCAACTATCTTCGATATTGTTTTAATGTCACCTTTGCACCATTTATAACATTTCTGGTATATTTTTAAATGTTTGTACAGTAGTGTACTGTATATTGTAATAAACAGAATAGAGGAAATCAGCTCTAATATACATAATTTAGGCATACATACTGATCAGAGAGCCAGTTGTAAGTCTGAGGCATCAATAAATAAGTATGTTGCTAAGTGAGAAGGGGCTGTGTGTGTGTGTATATGCTATGTTGTATTCTGAGCACCTCTGCATGATAATATATATGATATAAAGTATTTTCTTTTTGGGGATTTTCTTTCTTTTTTTTGGGTCATGCCTCGGTGGGAGACGACCGACTATATATATATATATATATATATATATATATATATATATATATATTTTTTTTTTTTAACATGTCGGCCGTTTCCCACCGAGGCAGGGTGACCCAAAAAGAAAAAAAAAAAATTCATCATCATTCAACACTTTCATCGTCATTCATACATAATCACTGTCTTTGCAGAGGCACTCAGATATGACAGTTTAGAAGTCATTCCAAACTGCCAATATCCCAAACCTCTCCTTTAAAATGCAGGCATTGTACTTCCCATTTCCAGGACTCGAGTCCAGCTAACCGGTTTCCCTGAATCCCTTCACAAAATATTACCCTGCTCACACTCTAACAGCTTGTCAGGTCCCAAAAACCATTCATCTCCATTCACTCCTATCTAAATCGCCCACACATGCTTGCTGGAAGTCCAAGCCCCTCACCCACAAAACCTCCTTTACTCCTTTCCTCCAACCTTCTCGAAGACGACCCTTACCCTGCCCTCCTTCCCCTACAGATTTATACGCTCTCCAAATCATTCTACATTGTTCCATTCTCTCTAAATGACCAAACCACCTCAACAGCCCCTCTTCAGCCCTCCCACTAATACTTTTAGTAACTCCACACCTTCTAATTTCTACACTCCGAATTCTCTGCACAATATTTACACCACACATTGCTCTTAGACAGGACATCTCTATTGCCTCCAGCCACCTCCTTGCTGCAGCATTTACAACCCAAGCTTCACACCCATATGAAAGTGTTGGTACCACTATACTTTGTACATTCCCTTCTTTGCCTCCATGGATAATGTTTTTTGTCTCCACAGATACCTCAACACACCACTCGCCTTTTTTTCCTTCATCAATTCTATGGTTAACCTCATCCTTCATAAACCCATCCACTGACAAGTTAACTCCCAAATATCTCAAAACATTCACTTCTTCCATACTCCCTCTCTCCAGTGTGATATCCAATTTTTCTTTATCTAAATTGTTTGATACCCTCATGACCTTACGCTTATTTATGTTCACTTTCAACTTTCTACCTTTAAACACCCTTCCAGACTCGTCCACTAACCTTTGTGTGATTATTGGCATTAAATATCATAACTGATTACATACAGGGATGTATATTTTGAATGTGCAGTGATAATCATTCTTAATTATGAATATTTAATGAAAACTAGGGTTTGTTTTCAATTTAAGGGCTGTGCCCTTAGCCACAACAAATGACAACCACAGAAAACATTGATGATTAAGATAATTTGAGTAAGACCACATTTGTAAAGATGTTTAATGCTGCTCTCGAAATCACCAGATTTGGACATCCTGACTGCTACAAGGCTGAACATTTATACAATGTATGGTACTGCATTTAGGCAGTACCATACATTGTCAAGTAATTTTATAAGAATTGTTAAGTGTAATTTTATAAGATTGCTTTTGAGGTATTGACAGAATATTAATTTCCTTCTTTGTCTTAAAATTTGGAGAAGTGGATGTCGTAAAATGTCTTGGATATTACGAGTAACAAAGAGTTCTTGCTGCTCATACCTTGGTTTTGGTGAATGAATTTAGTTAGGTTGGTAAATAATAATACGTATTGATCTGTATGTTATTGATCTTTATATATATACAGTATATTATAATCAAGGGGAAGCACCTGGGGAATAGGAGGCATTCAGGTTCAATTGAAGGAAGGGAAGGACAAGTCTAGTTCCTTGAATGAAAAGCCCCTCACTGGCATCAATGTTGATCAACAGTGCCATAATCTAGACCCTAGTAACTTACTTTTATTATCATTTTTACATTCATGGGTGAGGTGCTAAACACAATGAAGTGCCTAATCTTTGAAGCTGCTTTGCTTAAAAAGTGTTAAAAGTGTTGACAACTTAGCCCATCCAGCATATAACCTAAGCTCAGAATGTATAGTGAATTTAATACAAATTTACATATAGCCACTCCACTACATAAAAGAGAACCCCTTGCCTGGTAGCAAGTCTTTATTCTTATATAGTTTATTACATTTCTTTCAAAAAACTGGCTGTATCCCACCAAGGCAGGGTGGCCCAAAAAGAAAAACAAAAGTTTCTCTTGCTAAATTTAGTAATCTTATACAGGCGAAGGGGTTACTGGCCTCTTGCTCCTGGCATTTTAGTCACTTCTTACGACACATGGCTTATGGAGGAAGAATTCTGTTCCACTTCCCCATGGAGATAAGAGGAAATAAACAAGAACTAGTAAGAAAATAGAAGAAAACCCAGAGGGGTGTGTGTGTGTGTGTGTGTGTGTGTGTGTGTGTGTGTGTGTGTGTGTTTCTCTCAAGCCGGCCGTATCCCACTGAGGCGGGGTGGTGCAAAAGGAAAAACGAAAGTTTCTCCTTTTACATTTAGTAATATATACAGGAGAAAGGGTTACTAGCCCCTTGCTCCTGGCATTTTAGTTGCCTCTTACAACATGCATGGCTTACGGAGGAAGAATTCTGTTCCACTTCCCCATGGAGGTAAGAGGAAATAAACAAGAACAAGAACTAGAAAGAAAATAGAAGAAAACCCAGAGAGGTGTGTATATATATGCTTGTACATGTATGTGTAGTATGTATGAGACAGAAAAAAAGAACACCAGCAATCCTACCATCGTGTAAAACAATTACAGGCTTCCATTTTACACTCACTTGGCAGGACGGTAATACCTCCCTGGGCGGTTGCTGTCTACCAACCTACTACCTAGGTTCATTACATTTATATTTAATTATATATTTACTTCACCCAATGAAACTATGGGGAATCTTTCCAGTGTTTGAAATGTCTAGCACATTTATTTTTAGTGAAGAGAATATGGTTCATACTCTCTTCAAGGGAGGTGCTTTGATACTAGTGAATGACTCTTGAATTGGAACTACCCTCCCTTTCTTTGGATTAAATCTGGTGGCCTCTCATATTCCTATAGCTGTATGACCAACAGGTTTAGTGTTCCATCTGTGAATAATAATATAGACTATTTTATATATACTGCATTTAATTAGAATGCTGGATCCTTAATGGTATCTTGAGAATGACTGCATTGGCTTAGAACTTGCATCACCTGTGTGATGTAAGTTCTAAGCCAGTGTGATAATGTCTTGCATTACAAAGCAAAACTTTGTAATGTGAGGCAGTATAGTTCATGTGATTTGATAAGGGCCTGCTTAGCAGGCTCTAAAATTTAGTCTCCATTTCACAGTGGAGTGATAGCAAATAGTCAGGACACAAAAACTTTGTATTCCCAAAGGCCAGATGTGCTTGCTTTTCTTATTTTAAATTGGTGTTGCCCTTTTTTATTTTTTGTCAAGGCTAATTTTCTGATTATACTGTGTTCCAGTATGTCTCTGAAACTTTAGAAAGTTATTTTTAAATTTTCCATGTAAAAACCTTGAAATTATGGTTAACATTTCCTCTGGAAATGTTAACCATAATTTTCCGGGAAACCGGCAGGCTGGACTTGAGTCCTGGAGATGGGAAGTACAGTGCCTGCACTCTGAAGGAGGGGTGTTAATGTTGCAGTTTAAAAACTGTAGTGTAAAGCACCCTTCTGGCAAGACAGTGATGGAGTGAATGATGGTGAAAGTTTTTCTTTTTCGGGCCACCCTGCCTTGGTGGGAATCGGCCAGTGTGTTAATAATTAATAAAAATTTCCTCTGGAATCCTTCATAATGGGTGTTTGGTACTTTTAAAGGGATCGTAATCCTAGGAATTGGAGCTACCCTCTTCCTCAGATCAGAATTGATTACCCCTGCCATTTCTGTTTCCAAGGCACTATATGACACGTAAGGGTTTAGCACTTCCCCATGAATATAATTTATTTCCTATGAAATTAATAACCCCCATAAGGAATGGGGAGAGCTTACAGAAATGAAGAAGGGTAGGAGATACTGAGGAATGGATACAAATATATTTAAAGATTATTCATAAAATTGGTTCTAATGAGATACGCTGGAGCAGCAGGGGGGGTTTACCTTGTTTGATTGTGCAATATCAAAGTGTAGCACCTCTAGGTAGTGCAGAGTTTGATCTACATCCTAACTGAAACTTGAGCCCATTGTTCAATTCCATTGTGCAAATGCCAATGTTTAGAATTATATAACCCTGATTGTATAAACATTTGTCATATTTGTTAAAATGGTATACAGTACCAACAAGCAGATGAGTAACATACATATGCAACAGTTAGGTATCTTTACTGTTGTAACATATGCTTATACAGTATGTTTATTCAGTCACTTACAGAAGAGAATAAATATGGAGACAGCTGGAGTACTGCCGGCATTTGATCAAAGAAGCCTACTATGTGGGTAAAACATTTAAACAATAAAGATACCTAACATACATATGTATCTTACTCATCTACTGTATTTATCATATTACAGTTTATTGATATATGCTGTAAATAAATAAACCTTTTGATAGAAGTTTGTGTTTAATTTTTAATACAACAGTAGTTATACAAAACATTTTTTAACGCTGATTCCCTAGTCACCTTCTTTACTGGAGGTTTCCCGATGCC
Organism: Cherax quadricarinatus; assembly: GCF_038502225.1. NCBI lineage: Eukaryota > Metazoa > Arthropoda > Malacostraca > Decapoda > Parastacidae > Cherax > Cherax quadricarinatus. Next base: position 39,319 of record NW_027195983.1, on the reverse strand, counting down.
AATGGGGGGCTCTTGATCCAAAGACTTGGACCTTTTATTACCTCTGGGGAGAATGGAAAGCAATCAGGCTTGATCCAAGGAAAGAGGATAGGTCCAATTTCTTGAATCATCAGCCATTTATTCCCCCCCTCCCCTCAAGGAAGGTTCCTTGATGTTGGTGAGGGGCTCTTGATTTAGGGAATTGGATCTGTGCTCCAGTTCCCCGAATTAAGCCTGAATGCCTTCCACATCCCCCCCCCCAGGCGCTGTATAATCCTCCAGGTTTAGCGCTTCCCCCTTGATTATAATAATAATAATATCCCCCCCCTCATGGAAGGTGCCTTGATGCCAGTGATGGGCTCTTGATCTAAGGAACGGCTTACTCTCCCCTGGATGAAACGTGAAGTATGTTTCCTAGGTATTCTGGCCCCTATGGGTTCAGTACCTCAATGCTTAAGTACATTCGCTTCTGTGATGGACGTAAGACGTTGTCTTGTCTTGAAGACCTATATTACTGTTTCTACAAATGACGTGCCTGGTGGAATGGGAGACAATCAGGTTTGATCCAAGGAAAGAGGTTGAAGGTCCCTGATCTGTATTTCCTCGAATGCAGGCGAGAGAAACATGATAATATACACTTGGAAGGTCCTGGAGGGATTGGTACCAAACCTGCATACAAAAATCACTCCCTATGAAAGCAAAAGACTCAGCAGTAGATGCAACATTCCTCCAATGAAAAGCAGGGGCGCCACGAGTACACTGAAAGATAACACAATAAGTGTCCGGGGCCCAAAACTGTTCAATTGCCTCCCAGCATACATGAGGGGAATTACCAATAGACCCCTGGCTGTCTTCAAGAAGGCACTGGACAGGCACCTAAAGTCAGTGCCTGACCAACCAGGCTGTGGTTCGTACATCAGCTATTTACTATCTTCAGCTAGCATTTTTACTGCTGAACTGTATGCCATTCTTGCAGCACTTATTCGTATTGCATCTATGCCTGTGTCATCATTTGTAGTAGTCTCAGACTCCCTTAGTGCTCTACAGGCTATACGAAAATTTGATACATCTCATCCCCTAGTTTTCCGTATCCAACTTTGGCTACGCCGTATCTCTACCAAACATAAAGATATTGTTTTTTGTTGGGTCCCTGGTCATGTCGACGTACAGGGCAATGAACAGGCAGACACTGCTGCGCGGTCAGCAGTGCATGACCTACCAATTTCCTATCGAGGTGTTCCATTTCTGGACTATTTTGCTGCAATAGCTACCCACCTTCGCACCTGTTGGCAACAACGTTGGTCAACTCTGTTCGGTAACAAACTTCATTCTATTAAACCGAGCATAGGTTACTGGCCGTCTTCTTGTCATCAGTGCCGATGTTGGGAGACCACTCTCTCCTGCCTTCGCATTGGCCACACTCGTCTTACTCATGGGTATCTCATGGAGAGGCACCCTGTTCCTCTCTGTGAGTAGTGTCAAGTTCCAGTATCGATTAGCCACATTCTGTTAGACTGCCCTCTCTATCAACGAGCACGCAGAATTTACCTCCAACGTCATCTTCGTTCTACTACTCTCTCTTTACCTTCCCTTCTTGCTGATGGACCCTCCTTTAATCCTGACTCTCTCATTGACTTCTTGACAACGACTGATTTACTCCACAAACTCTGATGATACTTTTCGCACTCCCCTCAGCCCTTTCTAGTTCAGTCTCTTGCTGCCCTTTACCCTTTCACCATCCACTACCCCGCTGTTATCCGTAACCTATTACTCATCCATCTCCCTTTTGCCACCTGATGCCCTCGCTTCCTTCCTGCTCTGCAGCGCTGTATAGTCCTTGTGGCTTAGCGCTTCTTTTTGATTATAATAATAATAATAATAATCGTACATCAGCTTGTGTGCCACCAGCAGTAACAGCCTGGTTGATCAGACCCTGATCCACCATGAGGCCTGGTCTCAGACCGGGCCATGGGGGTGCTGACCCCCGAAACCCTCTCCAAGTAAACTCCAGGTAAGAGCCCCTCACCAAGGAAATTCTCATGAGGGGCATATCCTTACATCAAACCTGATTACCTTCCATTTCTAAGGAAATATATGATCTTTACAGGTTTAATGCTTGTGAATGTAATACTGGTAGCAGATATTAGGAGAAATAAGTATATTGTGTTAAGTGTGTTAGGAGAGTTATCCATGTCCTGTCTCAACTTAACATTCTTTTATTGTGCCATGAAATACCTTAGTATTAACAGGAGTGTAATAAAAAGTCATCATAATATGAGAGTTCTCAGAGGTGATAATGAAGGGAGAATGGCAATGAATGTAATTACAGTTTTATAGAAAGTTGTTTGTTGGTGACTGTCAACAAACCAATGACTGCCAGTGGTCTGAAAGTTGCAAAGACAAAAGAAATAAAAAAAAAATCCAGAATAATGAAACATCCATCCATTCTTGTAGAAGACTGAAAAGGGAGGGCAAGTGTTGGGGCTCTTCCTGCCCCTGAAGGAAGATGCCTTGATGCAAGTGAGGGGCTCATGATTTGAAAAACGAAGTATCTTCCCCTTCCTTGGATTGAACTTAATTGCCTCAGATTTCCCAGGTACTACATGACCCCTATGGATTTCATGCTCAAACCTGCTTAATTGTTCAAGGTAATGTATTTATTTTAAGACGATCTATTAAGACGTTTTACTCAGCATGACCTGAATCTTCAAAGTGGTTCTGGACATCTGATCATGAGATCTGCACAAGTCTTGGATATCTACTACGTAAATGAAAGAGAAGCTTTCCATAACTGACTGATGAAGGGAAGATGGCCAAAAACACAACTGCAGTTTAGCTGGAAACTGTGCTGGTTACCAATTTGGGAATTTGAACATTCATGAATTGCAGAGCAAATAGGAGTTTGAATGTTTATTTATTTATTTATTTAGAAATTTTTAGCATACATACAGAGGTACAAAAAAATACAGGTAAGAGCAGCATGCCAAAGCCACTTATATGCATAGCATTACGGGCTGGCTTAAAATTAACTTAAGATTAACTAAGCAATGATGAAATCAGTGATAAGACATTATTGTAAACAGATAACTATACAGCACAAATGAGTATTACAAAGACAGGTCATATGGTTGCATGCATTGCTGTTCATTCAGTAGAATGGAGTATTCTGTTAGGTAGTGTATTTAAAAAAATAACAAAGTTAGATTGGGTCCTAGGTTTAACATTTATGTGATATAATTGTGAGTAACATTTTGGATATACAATTTGTAAGGTTCAGTTATTCAGTATTTATTTGGTTTTGAGTGAGTAAGTGAACTTTGAGAAGAGACTTGAATTTATAAACACGTAGTGTTTCTTTTATATTTACAGGTAATGAATTCCAGATTTTAGGGCCTTTTATGTGCATTGAGTTTTTGCATAGCATGAGATGGACACGAGGAACATCAAAGAGTGATCTGTGCCTTGTGTTATGGTCATGTGTTCTGTTGAGGTTGGCAAGGAGATGTTTGAGGGGAGGGTTAATATCAGAGTTAAGTGTTCTATGTATGTAATAGGTGCAATAATAAGTATGGATGTTTTGTATGGTGAGTAGGTTGAGTGTTTTGAATATTGGTGGAGTGTGTTGCCTGTAGTGAGAATTTGTTATCATTCTAACTGCAGCCTTTTGTTGGGTAATTAGTGGTCTGAGATGGTTAAATGTTGTTGAGCCCCATGCACAAATTCCATAGGTGAGATAGGGGTAAATAAGAGAGTGATAAAGGGCCAGGAGGGCTGACTGTGGAACATAGTACCGTATCTTTGATAGTATGCCTACAGTCTTGGAAATTTTCTTAGAAATTTGTTGTATATGTGTATGAAATTTGAGTATTATCAAGGTGGATTCCTAAGAATTTTCCCTCTGTTAGCTTTGTGATAGGTGATCCGTTTATCGTTATGTTAAGAGGTACATCTGTAGCTCTGTTACCAAACTGAATGAAGTAGGTTTTGTCAATGTTTAGTGTAAGTTTGTTAGTCCTCATCCAGGTGGATATTTTCTGTAATTCGGTGTTTACAGTATTGGCTAGCGTGACTGGGCTCGGGTGAGAGAAGACGTATGTAGTGTCATCTGCAAAAAGTGTGGGTTTGAGTAATTGCAAAGCATTTGGTAGGTCATTTATGTATAGGAGAAAGAGAAGAGGGCCAAGGACACTTCCCTGTGGGACACCAACTGTAATTGGTTGTGCGGAAGAGCTTGCCCCATTTGCGTACACATATTGGCTTCTGTTGCTGAGGTAAGACTTGAGGTAGTTGAGGGAGTGCCCTCTAATACCATAGTGTGACAATTTTACGTGGAGCAAGTCATGGTCAACTGTATCAAAAGCTTTACGTAAGTCAATGAAGATCCCCAGTGGGACTTCTTTTTTCTCTATTGCAGTGTATATATGTTCTAGCATGTGTATAATAGCATCATTAGTATTTTTATTAGGCCTGAATCCAAATTGGCAGGGGTTGAGAATGTTTTGGGAGATGAGGTAGGAGTAGATTCGTTTATGAATTAATTTTTCGAAGATTTTTGAGAGAGGGTGTAAATTGGATATTGGCCTATAGTTATTCAACTCTGTTTGGTCTCCTCCTTTATGGATCGGGGTGACCCTTGCTATTTTGAGAACTGCAGGGAAGGTGGAGGATTCAATGGATTTGTTAAAGAGTGTTGCAATGATTGGTGATAGTACTTGTGACGCTTTTTTGTATATAAAGGGTGGTAAGGTATTTAAATCTCCTGCCTTGTTTTTCAGTGCGTTGATAATAAGGGAGACTTCGTATGGGTTAGTCGGAGCTAGGAACAGTGTGTTCGGGTAGTTGCCAGTGAGGTAGTCATTTGGTGGGGTATCTGAGCTTGGGATTTTATTGGCAAGGTTTTGACCTATAGTGGAGAAGAAATCATTGAGTCTGTTTGCTGTTTCTGTTGGTGAGAGTTGGGGTTCATCTGATTTTGCTAATTTTATTTCGCTATTTCGTGATATCTTTTTTGTTCCCAGAATTTCTGATAGGGTCTTCCAGGTCTTTTTTATATCACCTCGTAAGTTGGATAATCTGTTCTCATAATACAATTTTTTAGCCCTTCTTATCAGGCTGGTTAGGATTGACGAGTAACGTTTTGTTTGGTCTCTGGTTATGTGACCCATTCTGTACTGTTTTTCATATTGGTGTTTTGTATTTATGGATTTGAGAATGCTGGGTGTTAGCCAGGGACTGTTCAGTCTCTTAGCTGTCATCTGTTTAGTTTTTTTAGGGCAGTGCTTGTTATAAAGGTATTGGGTCTTTTTTAGAAAATTATTAAAACATTCGTCAATATCTGTATAGATTTCTGGCTCAGTGTGCCAGTCAATGTTTGTTACTGCTGTTGTGAAGTTATTAATGGCTGCCTCATTGTGAAGTCTGAAGGTGACTTTAGTAGTGTCTTGGGGTATTTTCCCAAGAGTTGTTATGAGGAAAGTAGGGTTGTGGTCTGTGGTATTATCAGTAATTATGCCTGATTTTAAAGGGGATATGGTGTTGGTCCAGATGTGGTCAAGTAGGGAAACACCAGTCTCTGTAACTCTTGTAGGTTTTGTTACTGTTGGTAGCAACATGCAGTTACTCATTGTGTTTGTGAATTCAGTAACGTGTGGGTCCTGGTCTTGCAGGAGATTTATATTGAAGTCACCTGAGAGTAGTAAGTGATCTTTGTTCATGCGTGCATCAGTTATTATACTTCCTAGGTTTTGACTAAATTGGCTAATGTTTGACTGTGGAACTCTGTAGATGTTTATCAATGTGAGAGGTTTTTGTAGGTATTTGGATTTGAATTTAGCTATTATATATTCCCCATGTTCATCCCTTGTGCAAGTATTAGTGATACATTCTAGTTGGTCTGAGTAGTATATGGCTGTGCCACCCCCTTGTTGGTCTGGCCTACAGTTGTGTATGGCTGTGTAACCAGGAATGGCATAGACATCTGTAGTATCAGGCTTTAGCCAGGTTTCAGTTAGTGTAATGATGGACATATTGGCATGCAAGGAATTTAGTAATGCTAGGAGGTCATCATAATGCTTGCTTAAAGATCTGATATTGTAGTTAAAGATAGTTATGTTGTTGTTGGCTCTGAGAGGTGCCTTTGATTGTTCTGCAGTGTAGTAATTACAGTAACTGTTTGAATCATTTAAGTCATTAAATAAGAGGTTGGTATCAGGATCAATGTTTGTAATCATAAGATTTGTAGTGAATCTTTTGTTATAATTAAGTAAAAAAAAAAGTAAATATTCTAAAGCTTAAAAAAAAAAAAAAAAAAAAAAATAGCACCTGAATTATTTAACAAATGTAAAAATAATGAACTAAGGTAGTTTTTAAAGCTAAAATAAAGGAGACAATATAAAAAGGACTAAAATAATTTGTGGTGAACAAATAAAGTGATGATTAAATAATGGAGCTTGGGAATATGATAGTAGGTAGTACTTTAAAGGTAATTCTTTAAAGTTACAATTATAATATAAAAGGGACTAATATAAGTTGTGGTGAACAATAAAGTGGTAATCAAACAAATGAGCTTTGGAGTATAATGGCAAAATAGTGAACTTATTAACTTTAGCACCTGAGAATGAAAATGAAAATGAAAATGTTGATTTCCTTGCAAAGCCTGCAATGTGTGGTTTACATATGCATTATAAAATATTAATTACAAGGAAGGCCACTAGCATGTCTAGGCATTCTGGGCAGACTAAACCTAATTCTTACTCTATGCTGACACAGGTTATGAAGCAGTACATTTAACAAACATTATTGTATACTGATATAAAAGTTAGATAACTTGAGTGATTAATTAGATTTATAATAGTGAGGTAGTACAAAACAACAATACAGCCTCTCCTCATTTAGCGATGTACTTATTTACCGATGCCTCGGACTCTCTGACTAGTATTCATACCTAAATAATATATATTAAAGCTGATTTCCTCTCTTCTGTTTATCTCCATATACAGTACACTACTGTGTAAACATTTAAAAATATACCAGAAATGTTATAAATGGTGCAAAGGCGACATTAAAGCAATATCAAAGATGACTGACACAAACTACAGTGGACCCCCGAGTTCCGTGATTAATCCATTCCAGAGAGTCTGCTGAATGACGAAATTGCCATATGGCAAAACCATTTTCCCCATAAGAAATAATGGAAATAAAATTAATCCGTTCCAGACACCCAAAAATATTAAAATAAAATATTTTTTTTAAATTAAATAAAGATTTACATGCTGAAAACAATGAGAAATCAAGTACATACATATGTAAAATAATAATAACATTACACTTACCTTACTGAATCCTTCTGGGTGGATGGAAGACAGGAGGAGGGGATAGGTGGAAGGTGTACACTATTGTTTGGAATGAGAATCTCCTTCCATTAGGACTTCAGGTACCAAGTCCTTATCTGGGGTTAATTCCCTTCTTTGTTTTTTAAAGACACTGGGAACAACTTGAGAGTCACTGGAACCCTGTTGCACAAAATATCTGTCCAGAGAGCTCTTGTTTCTGGCGTTTCTTTAAGATTTGTCTGAAGTGGGACACAACACTGTCATTGTACATGTTGCCGATACGGCCTGCAACAGCATTGTTAGGGTGAAGTTCATCCATAAATGTTTGCACTTCAGTCCACTTTGCACAAATGTCCTTAATCTTTGAAGAAGGCACCTTCCTCCATCTCTCTTCGTCCTCCTCTGCAGCAATTTCCTGAGCTGTGATCTCTTGCTGTTGCAGATGAAGCTCTTGCAGCTCTTCACTGGTTAGCTCTTCCCTGTGGTCCTCCACCAACTCTTCCACATCCTCGCCACTCGCCTCCAACTCCAGGGACTTCCCCAATGCCACAGTAGATTCCACAACTGGCATAGGCTCCTTAGGGTCAGCCCCAAACCCTTCAAAATCCCTCTCTTCTACACATTCTGGCCACAATTTTCTCCAAGCAGAATTCAAAGTTCTGCAAGTCACTCCTTCCCAAGCCTTACCTATAAGGTTTATGCAAGTGAGGTTATTGAAGTGATCTTTCCAGAACTCTCTTAGGGTCAATTCAGTGTCTGAGGTCACTTCAAAGCACTTTTGAAACACTGCTTTGGTGTATAGTTTTTTGTAGTTTGAAATGGCCAGCTGGTCCATGGGCTGGATGAGAGGAGTTGTATTAGGGGGCAAGAACTTCACCGTGATGAAACTAAACTCCTCCACTATTTGCTCTTCCAAGTCTGGAGGATGAGCAGGAGCATTGTCCATTACCAGGAGGCACTTGAGTGGCAATTCATTTTCCAGGAGGTATTTCTTCACACTGGGGCCAAACACTTCATTAAACCAGTCTAGGAAAATTCCCATAGTGACCCATGCCTTATTGTTAGCCTTCTACATCACACACAAATTACTCTTGGTGACACTGTATTTCTTGAACACTCTGGGATTTTCAGAGTGATACACCAGTAAAGGCTTCGCTTTGCAATCCCCACTAGCATTACAACAAAACATGAGAGTAAGCCTGTCCTTCATAGGCTTGTGTCCTGGGAGTGCCGTTTCCTGTGTGATGTAGGTCCTCTTTGGCATTTTCTTCCAAAAGAGGCCTGTTTTGTCACAATTAAACACTTGTTGGGGTTTGAATTCTCCGGTGTCTACACATTCCTTAAACTCCCGTACAAACTTCTCAGCTGTTTTTTTTGTCAGAACTGGCAGCCTCACTATGCCTTATCACACTGTGAATGCCACTACGCTTCTTAAATCTCTCAAACCAACCTTTGCTGGCCTTAAAATCACAAGCATCACCACTCGTTGCAGGCATTTTCTTTACGAGATCGTCATGCAACTGCCTTGCCTTTTCACATATTATCGACTGCATAATACTATCTCCTGCTAACTGTTTTTTGGGTAATCCACACCAACAATAACCTTTCCACTTCTTCGAGGATTTGCGATCTCTTTTTTGTCAGCATATCTACCCCTTTTGCAACAACAGCACACTTTATTTCCTTTCCCTTCACCACAATCTAAGTGCTGGTTGAATGGGGTTTGCCATACATCTTGGCAAGTTCTGTAACACGCACTCCACTCATATTTTTCAGTGATTTCCTTCCTGAATTTGATCATGTTCTCGCTTTACCAAAGGGCTTGCACTAGCTTTCCTTGGGCCCATGGTGACTTATTTAGCAGTTGCAAGCACAAAAAACAATGGATTATTATGAAATGTATTGTATGAACCAGCGGGGTGATGGTCACGTGCTGGTAAACAATGGCACACTGAGTGTGAATGGTGCGGGAGACTGGCTTTATGTGCATGGTGACGGGCGGTTGGGTACCGAACGGTCACCAAATCATGAGTCCAGTCACGAACCGCGAGGCTAAATTTTGCCGAAAGTCAGATTTCACGAAAGTCGATGTTGACGAAACTCAGGGGTCCACTGTACCATTATCATATGCTACTCAGCGACAAATTTTTTTAACAACGTGGTCTCAGGAACGGAACTCCATCGTTAAGTGAGGATAGGCTGTATTATAATCGGTAAATTTAGTAATGGGAATGGTTTTGTTTTGGCATGATATACTGTTTCTATTAGAGCTTCTATATTGGGCATGATACACTGTTTCTATTAAAGTTCCTATATTGGGAGAGTATCTTAGGCAAAGTTAGGACTAACTTAAGATTTATTAGGCACTACATATCTATATTAGGAATTTTATGTTTACAGTCATTTGTCTGAGTGTAGGTGTAAATTAGGGGGAATTACAGATAATGAGAGTAAGTCTTATTTTGTTTTGGATGTGTTCATGATACAAAAAAAGAGAATTAGGTGGTTTTCATTTAGTTAGCTTATGATGGGGTGTGTTAGGGAGATAAGATGTTTTTTAACAGCAGTTTTGAAATTGGTGATTGAGTCTGTGGTTCTAGTTTTCGGGCAGGGAGTTCCAGATTTTAGGTCCTTTTATGTACATCGGATTTTTGTAAAGATTTAGCCAGACATGATGAATGTCATAGAGGATTTTTGTGTCTGGTATTGTGTCTATGGGTCCTGTTGCAACTATCAAGAAAGTGTTTTAGTTCAGGGTTAATATTAGAATTTATGGTTCTGTAAATGTAGGTTGCACAGTAGTTGGTATTCAGGGATGCAGTATTATTATTACACTTGTTATGGACACATTAAACCCTTTAGCTAGTTATGATTATAATAAACCCTTTAGCATCATACATTAAGACTGTATGACCCCTGTGCTAAACCCACAGGGGTCATACAGTCTGGGTGAAATGCAGCACCAAGGGAATGAGTTTCAAATCTGTGAAACACTAGCTTCAAGGTACCTTTCTTAAGGACCCAGCAAGATGTTTCATCTATTAAAGGTGCTCTACACTGTATGATCCTTGTAGGTTTAGCACTTCTTTTTGATAATAATAATATTAAAGATGCTAATAAATAATTTGAAGGCGGAAAGTAATAGTTTCTTTGAAAGCACTGTTTAGTGATGTACAATCATGCTGGATAACCTGCATCAATAAATACTATATATACACTATGTCATGCTCTGTTTGAGCTTATACGAATTCTCTGCAATTACAGTAGGACCCCCATATCTGCTGATCCTGTGTTCACGGCTTCAGTTATCCGCTGTTTACCTCGGCCTGAAAATATTAAGGAGGTTGCAACTTGAGGTTTCATTTTTTTCATACATCTTTCAATTTTATTCATTTTTTATTCTTTGAATAAGAGTGCATAAAACTGGGCCACCAACACTGCCACCCACACTGGACCACCAGCACTACCACACTGGACCACCAGCACTACCACACTGGACCACCAGCACTACCACACTGGACCACCAGCACTACCACACTGGACCACCAGCACTACCACACTGGACCACCAGCACTACCACCCACACTGGGCCATCAGCACTGCCATCCACATGGTCACCATCACACCACTCTGTTTTTTCCAGCCTCCATCCCTACACCCCTACAAAACTCAACATCATAGGTATGTATGTATGTATGTATGTAAACAAAAAACAACTTGTGTATAGTGTTTGCTGCTATTTGCAGTTTTGGTATCATAATCACTGTAGAGAGTGTCATATCATAATCACTGTAGAGTGTCATACAATCACTTGGCAGTGGTTGGCATGGCTCTGTAATTTTCATGGATTGTTGTAGGACATCTTTATGGTAGAGACATTACAATTTCATTTATACGAAAAGACAAAAACACCCAAAAAAAAAAATTTGTCTTTTTTGGAAAGTTTGACAGTCTTGTATGACAGTTGGGAAAGTAAAGGGAGTGGGTCAGCTGGAGCTGCCACCCCTGGTGCTGTATTGGAAGACAGTGCCTGTAAAGACAGAAGTACAAGACAGTGCACCAGATGGAGATAGTGGTGCTAGTATTGAAGTAACAGGACACGACCAAGACATAAAAGATTCAGAAATACAAAATAGAAATACCGGAGGAAAGGAAAAAAAGAAAGGGATGATGCTTTGGGGAAAGGTGCTGATATACCACCTGGCTTCGAATTCACAGTTTCCAGACAGCATCGTGCAAGGTCATTTATTATCCCTTGCTGGCATTTTTACAGCTGAATTGTATGCCTTTCTTGTAGCACTTATCCATATTGCATCTATGCCTGTGTCACCATTTGTGGATGTTTCAGACTCCCTTAGTGCTTTACAGGCTATACAAAAATTTGATACACCTCATCCCATGGTTCTTCGTATCCAACTTTGGTTAGGCCATATCTCTAGCAAGCACAAAGATATTGTTTTTTGTTGGGTCCCCGGTCATGTTGACATACAGGGCAATGAACAGGCAGACACTGCTGCACGGTCAGCAGTACATGACCTCCCAGTTTCATATGGAGGTGTTCCATTCACAGACTATTTTCCTGTAGTTGCTATCCACTTTTGCACCCATTGGCAACAACATTGGTCTGATCTGCTCTATAATAAACTACATTCTATTTAACCAAGTATAGGTTTCTGGTCGTCTTCTTATCATCAGTGTCGAGGTTAGGAGACTACTCCCATCTTTGCATCGACCACACTCATCTTACTCACAGGTATCTCATGGACAGGTGCCCTGTTCCACTCTGTGAGAATTGTCAGGTTCCAGTTTCTGTTAGCCATATTCTGTTGGACTGCCCGCTCTATCAACGAGCACGCTGAATTTACCTCCAATGTTGTCACCGTTCTACTGCCCTTACTTTACCTTCTCTTCTTGTTGATGGACCTTCCCTTAACCCAGACTCTCTCATCGACTTTTTAACAGCAACTGATTTACTGCACAAAATCTGATGATGATGACTCTAGCACTCCTCACAGCCCTTTCTACCTCAATCTCTTGCTGCTGCCCTCTACCCCTGCACTATCCACTGCCCTGCTGCACTCCATGCACTAATAATCATCCCTCTCTCTCTCTTGCTACCCAATATCCCTGCATCCTTCCCTGCCCTGCTGCTCTGTATGACCCTTGTAGGTTTAGCTCTTCTTTTCTGTTATAATAATTATAATAATGATGATGCTAGGGTGTTGGGGAGAGGGGTGGGATTAAATTATGGGGAATCAAATACAAAATGGGAATTGACGCAGTTACTTTTTGCTGATGATATTGTGCTTATGGGAGATTCTAAAGAAAAGTTGCGAAGGTTAGTGGACGAGTTTGGGAGTGTGTAAAGGTAGAAAGTTGAAAGTGAACATAGAAAAGAGTAAGGTGATAAGGGTATCAAATGATTTAGATAAAGAAAAATTGGATATCAAATTGGAGAGGAGGAGTATGGAAGAAGTGAATGTTTTCAGATACTATTTAGGAGTTGACGTGTCAGCGGATGGATTTATGAAGGATGAGGTTAACCACAGAATTGATGAAAGAAAAAAGGCGAATGGTGCATTGAGGTATATGTGGAGACAAAAAACATTATCTATGCAGGCAAAGAAGGGAATGTATGAAAGTATAGTAGTACCAACACCCTTATATGGGTGTGAAGCTTAGGTTGTAATTGCTGCAGCAAGGAGGCAGTGATGTCCTGTCTAAGGGCAGTGTGTGGTGTAAATATTATGCAGAGAATTCAGAGTGTGGAAATTAGGAGGTGTGGAGTTAATAAAAGTATTAGTCAGAGGGCTGAAGAAGGGTTGTTGAGGTGGTTTGGTCATTTAGAGAGAATGGATCAAAGTAGAATGACATGGAGAGCATATAAATCTGTAGGGGAAGGAAGGAAGGGTAGGGGTCGTCCACAAAAAGGTTGGAGGGAGGGGGTACTCGCCTAATTATGGTTGCAGGGGTCGAGACTCGGCTCCTGGCTCCGCCTCTTCACTGATTGCTACTATGTTGTCTCTCTGATTCCTGAGCTTTGTCATACCTCGTCTTAAAGCTATGTATGGTTCCTGCCTCCACTACATCACTTGCTAGGCTATTCCACTTCCTGACGACTCTGTGACTGTAGAGGTACTTCCTAACGTCCCTGTGACTCATATGAGTCTTCAGCTTCCAATTGTGACTTCTTGTTTCTGTGTCCCCTCTCTGGAACAACCTGTTTCTGCTGACCTTATCCATTCCAAGCAGTATTTTGTACGTTGTTATCATGTCTCCCATGACCCTCCTGTCCTCCAGTGTCGTCAGGCCGATTTCCCATAACCTTTCTTCGTAGGACATTCCCCTGAGCTCTGGACCTAGCCTTGTTGCAAACCTTTGTACTTTCTCTAATTTCTTGATCAAGAATCAAGAATCAAAAGTTTATTCTCTATAAGGATTACAATGCTGAGTTTACAGAATTTGGTTATTGTGTGGTTTACATGTAGTAAAATAATAATTACAGAGTGTACCACTAGAACACCTAGCATGGCTAGGCATTTCGGGCAGACTTAGATTAAATCTTAAGTTTAAAATATTGCAAAATTATGAGGTAAGTTGGTATTATGGCTAAGCGACTAAATACTAGTTTGTGAGTTTAGCAATGTGAATGCTTTTGTTTTGGCACAATACATAGTTTCAGTATTGGAGTATCACAGGCCAACTTATGACTAGTTAAGATTCATTATTTTAAGATTGAGATTGATATTTCTGTTTATGGTCAAATGGGTGAGTGAGTGTAAGTGTGAACCACCAGGTGGTATTCGTGTCATTAGTTGACAGGGTGTGTCAGGGAGATAAGATGTTTTCTGATGGTAGTTTTGAAGGTGATGAATGTGTCTGCAGTTCTAGAGTTTTCAGGTAGGGTGTTCCAGATTTTAGGGCCTTTGACATACATTGAATTTTTGTAAAGGTTTAATCGGACACGGGGAATGTCATAGAGATGTTTGTGTCTGATGTTATGCCTGTGGGTTCTGTCACAACTATCAAGAAAGCGTTTTAGGTCAAGGTTAATATTGGAATTTAAGGTCCTGTAGATGTAGATTGCACAGTAGTAAGTGTGGATGTACTGAACAGGGAGTAAGTTTAGATCTATGAAGAGTGGGGGGGGTGTGTTGCCAGGGATGGGATTTAGTGATTATTCTTACTGCGGCTTTTTGTTGGGTTATTATTGGCTTTAGGTGTGTTGCTGCAGTTGAACCCCAAGCACAGATAGCATAGGTGAGGTATGGATATATAAGTGAATGGTATAGTGTGAGAAGGGCTGTTTGCGGCACGTAGTATCATATCTTGGAGAGGATCCCAACCGTTTTGGATACTTTTTTGGTTATGTGTTGGATATGGGTGCTGAAATTCAGGATGTTGTCGAGGTATAGGCCTAGGAATTTGCCCTCATTATGTCTGGCAATTAGAGTGTTGTCGATCTTAATGTTAATTTACGCATCTCCTGCTCTGCTACCAAACATGATGTAGTAGGTTTTGTCAGTGTTACGTGTAAGTTTATTGGCTGTCATCCAAGTCGATATTTTGATCAGCTCCTCATTAACAATGGTGTTGAGGGTGGCAAGATTAGGGTGAGAGATGACATAAGTCGTGTCGTCAGCAAAGAGAATGGGGTTCAGGTGTTGAGATACGTTTGGAAGATCATTGATGTATATGAGGAAGAGCAGGGGACCAAGGACACTTCCCTGTGGAACTCCAGTATCAAGTGGCCGTGTTGTTGATGCTGTGTCTTTAATGGTGACATACTGATACCTATTAGTAAGGTAAAATTTGAAATATGCAAGCGCATGGCCTCTTATACCATAATGGTCAAGTTTGTGGAGTAGGATGCCGTGGTCTACTGTGTCAAAAGCTTTTCTTAGGTCAATAAAAATTCCTAGTGGATATTCCTTATTTTCCAATGCTGTGTAAAGCAGATCTAGCATTTTTATGATTGCATCGTTAGTGCTTTTATTTTTCCTGAATCCAAATTGGCAGGGGTTGAGTATGTTTTGTGCCGTTATAAATGAATATAGTCTCCTGTGCACGAGTTTCTCAAAGATTTTGGATAGTAATGGTAAGTTTGATATTGGCCTATAGTTGTTTAAGTCTGTAGGGTCACCACCTTTATGTATTGGTGTAACCCTTGCCATCTTGAGTAGTTTCGGGAAGGTGCTAGTTTCTAGTGACTTGTTAAAAAGTAATGAAATAGCATGCGAAAGAACATGGGCCGCTCGCTTGTACAGTAATGGTGGGTGTGATGAATGGTTATGAAAACCGACAAGTTGAAGAATTGAGACACTTATGCAACACATGGGAATCTTTATTGAAGAAACGTTTTGCCACACAGTGGCTTCATCAGTCCAATACAAAGTAGAAGTCGGTAAGGAGAGTAGAAGTTTGAGGTAATCAGTCCCTCAACCTGGAATCGATGTGTTCAGTCCATCACTCTTGTAGGAAGTGCAGCATAGGGCCAGAGAGGTGGCTTATATACTGCGGTGGATGAGTTGAAGCAGGAGGAGGCGGGATCACAGTGGGACCTGCCACTAGTGTAAGTAGGTCGTCGTCCAAAGGTTGGGCAAGCTTGTAAGTCTTTGTACCAAGACCCCATGATGTTGCAGTGTCTGACAGATGTGATGAACGGTTATGAAAACCGACAAGTTGAAGAAATGAGACACTTATGCAACACATGGGAATCTTTATTGAAGAAAGGTTTCGCCACACAGTGGCTTCATCAGTCCAATACAAAGCAGAAGTGGGTAAGGAGAGTAGAAGTTTGAGGTAATCAGTCCCTCAACCTGGAATCAATGTATTCAGTCCATCACTCTTGATGGACTGAACACATCGATTCCAGGTTGAGGGACTGATTACCTCAAACTTCTACTCTCCTTACCCACTTCTACTTTGTATTGGACTGATGAAGCCACTGTGTGGCGAAACGTTTCTTCAATAAAGATTCCCATGTGTTGCATAAGTGTCTCAATTCTTCAACTTGTCGGTTTTCATAACCATTCATCACATCTGTCAGACACTGCAACATCATGGGGTCTTGGTACAAAGACTTCCACGCTTGCCCAACCTTTGGACGACGACCTACTTACACTAGTGACAGGTCCCACTGTGATCCCGCCTCCTCCTGCTTCAACTCATCTCACCGCAGTATATAAGCCACCTCTCTGGCCCTATGCTGCACTTCCTACAAGAGCGGACTGAACACATCAATTCCAGGTTGAGGGACTGATTACCTCAAACTTCTACTCTCCTTACCCACTTCTACTTTGTATTGGACTGATGAAGCCACTGTGTGGTGAAACGTTTCTTCAATAAAGATTCCCATGTGTTGCATAAGTGTCTCAGTTCTTCAACTTGTCGGTTTTCATAACCATTCATCACATCTGTCAGACACTGCAACATCATGGGGTCTTGGTACAAAGACTTCCACGCTTGCCCAACCTTTGGACGACGACCTACTTACACTAGTGGCAGGTCCCACTGTGATCCCGCCTCCTCCTGCTTCAACTCATCTCACCGCAGTATATAAGCCACCTCTCTGGCCCTATGCTGCACTTCCTACAAGAGTGATGGACTGAACACATCGATTCCAGGTTGAGGGACTGATTACCTCAAACTTCTACTCTCCTTACCCACTTCTACTTTGTATTGGACTGATGAAGCCACTGTGTGGCAAAACATTTCTTCAGTAAAGATTCCCATGCGTTGCATAAGTGTCTCAATTCTTCAACTTGTCGGTTTTCATAACCATTCATCACATCTGTCAGACACTGCAACATCATGGGGTCTTGGTACAAAGACTTCCACGCTTGCCCAACCTTTGGACGATGACCTACTTACATTAGTGGCAGGTCCCACTGTGATCCCGCCTCCTCCTGCTTCAACTCATCTCACCGCAGTATATAAGCCACCTCTCTGGCCCTATGCTGCACTTCCTACAAGAGTGATGGACTGAACACATCGATTCCAGGTTGAGGGACTGATTACCTCAAACTTCTACTCTCCTTACCCACTTCTACTTTGTATTGGACTGATGAAGCCACTGTGTGGCAAAACGTTTCTTCAATAAAGATTCCCATGTGTTGCATAAGTGTCTCAATTCTTCAAGTGTCTCAATTCTTCAGTAATGGTGGGACATGAGACAGATTCCCCGAGTTATTTTTAAGTGACTTTATAATCTCGGTGACTTCCGTGGGCTCAGTTGGTGCAAGATAGAAGGAATTTGGGAAATTCCCATCTAGGTAGTCCCCGGCATGGGCATTGGTATGTGGGATTTTATTGGCGAGATTAGATCCTATGGTTGAGAAGAAGTCGTTTATCTTGTTAGCTGTGTCAGTGGGATGTAGTGGTGTTTTATTAGGTTTAGTTAGGACAATATTCTTGTTTTTTTCAGTTTGTGGGTCCC
The DNA here is from genome assembly GCF_038502225.1 of Cherax quadricarinatus. Taxonomy (NCBI): domain Eukaryota; kingdom Metazoa; phylum Arthropoda; class Malacostraca; order Decapoda; family Parastacidae; genus Cherax; species Cherax quadricarinatus. The sequence continues at coordinate 21,571 of NW_027195983.1, read as the reverse complement.
TAGAATCTGAGAGAGTGTTTTCCAGATCTTTTTTATGTCTCCTCTAGTGTCTGTGAATCTACTGGAGTAGTATAGTTGTTTGGCTTTCTTTATTACTTTGGTGAGAACTGATGAATAGTGTTTAAGAATATCTTTGTGTATTAAGCCCTGTCTATATTGCTTTTCATATTGGTGTTTCTTGTCAATGGATTGCAGAATGGTGCTGGTTAGCCATGGGCAACCAAACCGTTTGTTTGTGATCTGTTTCGTTTTTATAGGACAATGTTTGTTGTATAGTCTAAGTAATTTGTTAAGAAAAATGTCTGTCCAGTCATCAATACCATTGGCCTTGGAGAATTCTGTAGGCCAGTCAACAGTCTCTAGGTCAGCTGTGAACTTCCTTATTGAGGCCTCATCATGGAGTCTAAATGAGACTTTGTTGTATTCAAGTGGTGGTTTACTAATGTTTGTCAGGAGGAAGGTAGGGTAGTGGTCTGTAGTGCTATCTGTGATTATCCCTGATTTAAGGGGGGCTAGTATATTGGTCCATATGTGATCTATTATGGTTGCACTTGTCTCAGTGAGCCTGGTTGGTTTAGTTATTGTTGGTATGAGAAGTGTGTTGTTCATATTGTTGATGAAATCAGTTACAGGCTGATCATCTAGTATGCCAAGGTTGATGTTGAAGTCTCCAGCTAAGAGAAGGTGGTGCTTATTCATTTGTCTGTTTGTTATTAGTGACTTTAATTTCTCACTGAAATTTGGGATGTTTGTGTGAGGTATCCGGTAAATGGCACTGATTGTTATAGGTGTCTTAAGATTTTTTACAGTAAAATTAGCAAAAATGTATTCCCCATATTCATCACTAAAGCAAGTGGTGCTAATACAAGATAACTGGTTAGAGTAATAGATTGCAAACTTAGATGCCACAGAACTTCAGGAGGATTTAGACAAACTCAGTTCGTGGTCAGTGTAGTGATACTGGTCCTGTGGGGAGCAGCAGCAGGATAATATTGCACCACCTCTAGGGGCCCTTAACAACAACAACAGTTTGGTGTGTGTCATGGGCACCAACACATGGTGTGTGATTCTCTCCTACTTTATCGATTTATCAGCGAGGCAGATTACATGGTGAGTTTAAATATGTGGCCTGTAGTTATAACTTTTCTCTTGACATATGCAAGACATCACCATCCCTGTAGAAGCCATTATTAGATGTACTAGTCATTATATTTTGTTGTTGCAGAAGTACTATGAAGATTCTATGTTCAATAAAGCCTAGAGATAAGGCCTGTGTTTCTATCACAACAATTTATTGAACATAGAATCCTGGGCTACCTGGTGGTGATCCTGCGCTAGACTACATCACAACATGGAGCGTTTACTGAAACCTGAGAGGCTAGACTGTGACCCCAGCTTATCAACGGCTGCTCAGGAATGGAAGCACTGGTTTAAGACTTTCGAAAACTTCTTGGGAGCCCTTCCTAAAGAAGATCTAGATAAACTAAGTCTGCTCATCAATTTTGTGTCACCTAAGATATATGAGGCTATTTCTGAGTGTAATACCTACGAAGATGCTATCAAAACCCTCAAGTCTCAGTATATTAAACCTACAAATGAAATCTTTGCACGCTATCGCCTTGCAACTCGCCGCCAGCAGATTGATGAGTCCTTAGAGGAATACTTTCAAGCACTGAAAATTTTAGGTAAGGACTGTCACTTCCAAGCAGTGACAGCTGCTCAGTATTGTGAAGAGTCCATCAGGGATGCTTTTATCAGTGGCCTGCAATCACCAATAATAAGGCAGCGTTTATTGGAGAATAAAACTCTCGACTTAGCCGCTGCCTTTGACCAGGCAAGAGCTCTAGATTCAGCCCAGAAGAATTCTGAAGTATACAGTACCACTCAGCCTTCTCGAGTGGTAAGTGCTGCAATTCCTGACCAAGACTCTTGCAATGAAGTTACTGGGGAACCTGCCTCAGTGACAGCAGCAGCAGGTACGGTGTGTTTCTTTTGTGGTTTTTCAAGACATCCACGTCCAAGGTGTCCTGCTCGTGAAGCAATGTGCCATAAATGCCACAAGAAAGGTCACTTTGCTAAAGTATGTCGTGCTAATGCATCAACAAGAGCTAGTGCCTCCACACATTCCAGTGATCATGCGACTCTAGCAACAGTGACTTCTGCGGCTACTCCAAATTCACTGTCAAAGGCAGTTGTGAAAGTATTCATCAAAGGAACAGAAGTAGATGGTCTTATTGATAGTGGCAGCTCAGAGAGTTTCATCAACCTTGACTTAGTTAAACGGCTCTCCTTGACTCTACATCACTCATCAGGTACCGTTTCCATGGCATCAACATCTCTCTCTATTCAGACCTTAGGGTTTTGTAAGGTAAATCTCAGAGTTAATGGAAAGGATTATCAAGATGTACATTTAGCTATTCTGCCACAACTGTGCTCTGATGTTATCCTTGGTCAGGACTTTCAGAAGCTGCATGGTAGTGTCACCTTAACATATGGAGGTGAACTGCCTCCTCTTGTTGTCTGTGGACTTAGCACTTTAAGGGTAGACCCACCAAAGCTGTTTGCAAATCTTACCGCGGATTGCCATCCTATATCAGCTAAGTCACGCCGCTATTCTTATGAGGATCGGATGTTCATTGAGAAAGAAACTCAGAGGCTGCTGAAGGAGGGTATTATAGAACCGAGTGATTCCCCTTGGCGTGCACAGGTTGTTGTTGTTAAAGATGGTTATAGGAAACGGAGACTGGCTATCGATTACTCTGAGACAATCAACAAATTTACACTTCTTGATGGGTACCCTCTACCTCGAATTGACGATACAGTGAACAAAATTGCTCAGTACTACGTGTTTAGCACAATTGATCTGCAGAGTGCCTATCATCAAGTCCCTATAAGGAATGAAGATAAACCATACACAGCGTTTCAGGCTAGTGATGGCCTGTATCAGTTTACCAGAGTCCCTTTTGGAGTCACCAATGGGGTAGCCTGCTTCCAACGAATTATGGATTCACTCATTCAGGAAGAGCAACTCATGGGAACCTACGCGTATTTAGATAATGTTACCATTTGTGGCAAGACCCAGGAGGAACATGATGCAAACCTTGATAAGTTTTTGGAAGCCGCCAAGAAGAAAAATATCAGTTACAATGAGGAAAAGTGCACTTTTTCAACTAAAAGGCTTAGCATCCTTGGTTATGTAGTGGAAGGAGGTTCAATATTCCCAGACCCTGAACGACTACGACCTCTACGGGAACTTCCAATGCCTCAAGACAAAAAGTCACTCCGAAGAACTCTTGGTCTCTTTGCTTATTACTCACAATGGATCTACAACTATTCAAGTAAAGTCCGCCCATTGAGTGCTACCACATTTCCTGTGACAAAGGAAGCAGAAGCCGCTTTCCATACTCTCAAACAGGACATTGAAAACTCAGTAGTTCAAGCCATTGATGAGTCCCTACCATTCGAAGTGGAAACGGATGCATCTGACATTGCCATTGCTGCAGTCTTATCTCAGGCAGGACGACCAGTAGCCTTCTTTTCGAGAACTTTTCAAGGATCAGAGAAATGTTATGCTGCTGTAGAAAAGGAAGCCCAGGCCATCATAGAAGCAGTTTGCCACTGGAGGCATTATTTAACTGGTAGACATTTCACCATAAGGACTGACCAACGGTCCGTGATGTATATGTTCGACAAGAGGCACAAAAGTAGGATAAAGAATGACAAGATATTACGCTGGAGGATGGAACTATCGTGTTATGACTTTGATATTCTGTACCGACCGGGTCAAGAGAACATCTCACCTGATGCATTCTCTAGGTCCCACTGTGGAGCAGCATGTCATGATTTGCAATCACTCTCAGCTCTCCACAAGGCTTTGTGTCACCCAGGAGTTACACGCCTGTACCATTTTGTCAAATCAAATAACATGCCCTACTCAGTGGAAGATGTGCGACAAGTGATCAGAGCATGCAGAGTATGTGCAGAGTGCAAGCCAAACTTTCATCAGCCAGAGAAGACTCATCTCATAAAATCCACCCAGCCTTTCGAAAGATTGAATATAGATTTCAAAGGACCTCTACCAAGCACAAATCAGAATAGGTATTTCCTTAACATAGTAGATGAATATTCAAGGTTTCCCTTTGTATTCCCCTGTGCAAATATGGCTGCTTCAGCTGTTATTAGTTGTCTTTCACAGTTGTTCTCTATTTTTGGTATGCCAGCTTATATCCATTCAGACAGGGGATCCTCGTTCATGAGTAACGAACTTCAGGAGTTTTTGGCTAGCAAAGGTATTGCCTGCAGCAGAACAACAAGCTACAACCCTCAAGGCAATGGTCAAGTGGAGCGGTTCAATGGTACTATATGGAAGGCAGTTACAATGACATTAAAGTCGCGCAATCTACCTGTTCAACACTGGCAAACTGTCCTACCTGATGCTCTTCACTCTATTAGATCACTGCTGTGCACAGCTACTAATGCAACCCCTCATGAAAGACTCCTCAACTATTCACGTCGTTCCTCTACGGGAGCCTCCGTGCCCACTTGGTTATGTCATCCTGGACCCGTTCTCCTGAAGAGTCACCGTAGGATGAACAAGACGGATCCTTTAGTGGAAGAGGTAGAGCTCCTGCAAGCTAATCCACATTACGCCCACATTCGCTACCAAAATGGTGAAGAGACTACAGTATCTACAAGACATTTAGCCCCAGTTGAAATCCCTATTAGTGTGGAATCTCAAGATACACCAATAGATGTGAAAGATGCTTCGTTTTCTCCTGGAAAGCCCCTTGAGACTACCCCTATGGAAATAGAGGATTCTGCTCCAGCAGTTAATCAAACCCCGCTGGAAAATATCGAACCTGGTGAAGAGGCTCAAGGGCTACGAAGGTCGGGACGTGTACGTCGCCCACCTAACAGTTTGGGAGATTACTGTCTCTGATATTTTAGAAGGGGGAGATTGTAGTGATACTGGTCCTGTGGGGAGCAGCAGCAGGATAATACTGCACCACCTCTAGGGGCCCTTAACAACAACAACAGTTTGGTGTGTGTCATGGGCACCAACACATGGTGTGTGATTCTCTCCTACTTTATCCATTTATCAGCGATGCAGATTACATGGTGAGTTTAAATATGTGGCCTGTAGTTATAACTTTTCTCTTGACATATGCAAGACATCACCATCCCTGTAGAAGCCATTATTAGATGTACTAGTCATTATATTTTGTTGTTGCAGAAGTACTATGAAGATTCTATGTTCAATAAAGCCTAGAGATAAGGCCTGTGTTTCTATCACAACAGTCAGAAAAGTGGCAGATGCAGTTCAATGTAGATAAATGCAAGGTTCTGAAGCATGGAAGTGTCCACAACCCTAGTACTTATCAGTTAAATAAAGTAGAACTTAGCCATACAGATTGCGGAAAGAATTTGGAGGTTATGGTAAGCAGCACCCTTAAGCTAAGACAGCAGTGAATATCAAAATGGTATACAATACCGACAGGTTGGTAGGTAAGACACATAGGCAACATTTAGGCAACTTTATTCCAAAACGTTTTGCCTACACAGTAGGCTTCTTCTGTCAAGTACAGAAAGTAGGCAGGAGTAGTAGAGATGTGAAGACGATGTAATCAGTCCATCACCCTTGAAGTCGTAGATTTGAGATTGTCAGTCCCTCAGCCTGGAGAAGTTCTGTTCCAAAGTCTGGAACTAACTGAAGAATGAGGTTCGAGGTTCTGACCAGAGCTTTGGTAAGATGGGAGGGAGGAAGAAGGATGGGTAAGGATGGAATGTAGGAAAGGTTGGGGAAGGAGGAGGGGTAGGTGGGGTTATAAAGGGGTAGTGGCCTATCCACCTTGGTGTATTTTGAATACGTGTGTGTGCATATTGAGTAGTTTATAAGGAGGTTGGTTATATGAGCGGGGTATGCCTCCTGCCCATAAATTGCACACTGCTAAATTGTTGTTATATCAGAGTGTCATTGAAGTGGAAGGATACATACTGCGTGCAATTGCTTTTTTTTTTTTTTTTTTTTGGCAAGAGGTTGGTCAGAAGGTCGCAGCTGCAGGCGGAAGTTGCAGGTCGTTTGATGGAGGTTGGTTGCTCACCTGGAGTTGGCCGGCAAGGCAGTGACTGAGGTGGTGTCCTGCTGGAGGGTAGTTGTAGGTACAACAAGGTTAGTTGTGAGGTGTAGGTTGATAGAAGTGGGTCACCCGGAGATGGGGAGCGTTAGTCCATGTTACTAGACATAGAATGGTTCCGGTGGTAACCATTCTTCTGCGGGGAGGTCGCTTAAGATTTTCGGTCGAGGGAAGTTCTCCTTGTGGATGAAGCATTGAATTCTTTGTTGGAGGGTCATTATTTGGGATCTGTGAGGAGAGGTGGTAATGGTATAGTCGGTCATGTTCACTGGTTGGGGGGGTTCTCTCTGTCAGGCACATAGAGTTCCTGCATGTCATATAGTTGTCTCTTCGTGAGTTTGTCTAACCGGACATTGATTGCGGGGATTCTCTGTTGTATGTGTAGGTCCTCGGTCCTGATTCTGTCTCTGAATCTGGTGCCAGTGATGAAGCAGAGGGCTTTGTTTTGGACTCTTTGGAGTTTTAGCATGTTGGTTTTGGTTGTGAGCGACATGGGTACACAGGGGTATTCCAGCAGAGGTCTGATCATCATCTTGAACAGGTGTTGTTTGATGTGGGGGGAGCTGCTTTGAATCGATAAAGTTGGCCAAGGCGGGCTTTCGCTAGATTTACTTTTTTGGTTATGTGGGATTTGGAGTTGAGTAATCTGTCGATCTCGTATCCTAGGATCTTGTTTGGATTCCTAATAGCTATCTGGGTGCCTCTGATGGAAATGCCCCCTTTGTCTTCTATGGTTGATGGCAAGCATCCGATGGTGCTGATGATGACTTTGTTTGGATTGGTTGTGATTCTCCATTTCTTCTTCCACCTGGCTGTTCTATTTAGTTCTTCATTCATTTTCTCAATTGCTCTCCTATGCTTATTTGCACCAGCTGTAGGGGTGGAGGAGACAACATGGATGACATCGTCTGTGAATTGGGTGATGATGGTGTCGGTATGTTCAGGTTGGGGGAAGGTCGTTGACGTATATGTTGAGGAGGATAGGGCTGAGGCAGGAGCCTTGGGGTACTCCTGCTGTTGGTGTGAAGGGGGTTGATTCCATTCCATGGAAAGTGGGGATGATTCTTCTTCCTGTTAAGAAGTTGTAGATGAGCCTGAGAAAGGTCCAGTTGTGATCAGGGAGGTCTACGAGTTTGTAAATGAGACTGTCGTGCCAAAGGCTGTCAAAGGCCTTGTGCACGTCCCTGGTGGCAATAACAGCCAGGTTTGCTTGCTTCTTCAGGCTGGCCACGACATCAAAGATGATGTTTATGGCCTGCTGAGTGCTGTGGCGGGACCTGAAGCCGAACTGCCTTTCAGAGAATAGGTGGTTGAACTGTTGGAGATTATTCTTTCAAAGACTGCCTGTGACTTCGAGTAGGGAGATGGGTCTGTAGTTCTCGGGGTTGCAGTTGTCCTTGTTAGGTTTGGCGATGAAGATCATCTTAGCTGTCTTGAAAGCCTCTGGGAAGTGACCAGATGTCAAGATGGCCTTGTAGATATTCACCAGTGACATCTTGCAGTTATGGGGAAGGTACTTTAGTTGTTTAGCTCTTATGCCTGATGGGCCAGGAGCTGTGTTTCTCAGTCGCCCTATGACTTGGGACACTTCTCTGAGCGTGATTGGTCTGGTAAGGGGATGTTCGTCTTCGAGGGAAGACGATATAGGATGAAAGGATGAAAGTCTTCTAGGTTCTCGTCATGCCATTGGTTGACCCGCTGGTAGTGGATATTGTTAAATCTTCTGCTGTCATTGTGTGAGAGAATGTTCTCCCATACTTTGCCCATCAGCTTGGCTTGGTCCAGTGGGTCATCAAGAAGGGTGGTCACTACCTCGCCATCTTCGTCGGTGAAGGAGTGAGTGAGGTGTTGAGTGGGAGTGTGATTGGCCCCTAGGAGTCTGCGGATCTTGTTCCAGAATTGGTCTGGGTGGCATTTATATTGGTTTGCTTGGCGCACCAGAAAATCCCAAAGATCTCTTTTATGTTGGGTTATTAGGGCGATTAGCTCTCTTCTCAACCTTTGTAGGACTTCCCGGGAGGGTTGCCCTGTGAGGAAGTGTCTGCTGCATTCTAATTGGTACATGTTCATTCTGTCCTTGATTTCACTGGTTGGTTTGTATTGTTGGTAGATCTTGGACGATGTTAGTGTGCAGCAAGCTTGTGTGGCCTCGTTGATTCTGGTATGGAGGGAGTTAATTGCCCTGTCTATTGCATTGGAGGGCTGGTCTTCGAGAGAAATGGTTTGGTCATTTCCTAAGAAGGCTCTAAAGGGGTCAAAACCTAGCGTCTTCAGGTTGGGTTTGGGGAGGGTGGGTGTTCGGAACGGAGTGGACTGTAGCTTGATTACCACGGGGATGTGGTCTGACCCGATGTTGCCGCCTGGGGAGACTCTACAGTGGAACAGGTCGCAGTCTCTGTTGGTGAGGACTATGTCTGGGGTTCCTGGGTGGGGGACCATGAACGACTTGAAGAATGGGCCTTGGAATGTAAGGTCTTTCACGGCCATTATGTGATATAGTTGTTTCCCCTTGTGGTCACCTTGGGGCTGGGCGGCTCCACAATTGAAGAGAGCAGGGTTGTGGGCATTGAAGTCCCCTGCTAGGACAGTAGGGATATTTCTGTTGAGAAGTCAGTGTAAGGGAATGGATTCGATGTACTGTTGCCTGGGAGGGAAGTACCCTGCACCTACTAGGAGACGCCCATGTGATGCTGGCACTTCGACCGCTAGGATGTTGTCCTCGTCGACATGTGTATTGCGGAATTCATGCCCCTGCTTCACTAGGATGGCCACCCTGCTGTTGGGTCCCCTGAATTTCTCGAGAGTTGAGTACCCACGTATTTTTATGTGCTGGTCAGGTCTGGTTGATGTTTCATTTAAGAGAATAATGTCTGGGTTGTGGTTGCAGAGTTCTAGTTCAAGGAGGTAATAGTTGTTGAAGAAGTGTTGGATGTTAATTTGCAGAATTGTGATCCCCATTATTTTACGAGTTTGGCAGAGTTGCTGTGAACAGAGGATGGGTTTTTGGTAGGGCAGTCACGTGGCGGTTGTGTGCGCTTTCTATTGGGAATGAGGGAGGGAGTGGGGATATAGTCTTGGGTGGACTTCTGAGTGAAGAATTGGTCGTCGTCCATGCTGTTGGCGATGGTGACATCTGTTGATGAGTTTGATTCATCGTCTGATGCCGAGGGCACATCTGGTTCAAAGTTATTTTGGAGGGTTGGGTCGTCAGTCTCGCCGGTTGTCGACGTTGTCGACAAGGGGGACAATAGAGGTTGTGTAAGGTAGGGTATGTCATGATATAGGGCTTGTTGCTCAGTGGGTGCCTCGCATGGGGTGGCGGTGGGACCAGGTTGGTCCTTTGGGTCAGCCTCAATGGCGGTGGGTTGTGCATCAGTTAGTGGTACAGATGCAAAGATTGTTGGTTCCTTACTGGTGGATGGTTGGTCATGTGTGGGGATATGGGTTGAGGGGCTCATGTATGGGTGCACTGAGTCGGGGATGATTATGGCTGAAGTGCCATTTGCAATGAACAACTCATTGAGGATTGTGCAGCAGAGGTGGTCATTGCCCTTGGACCATTCTTTGGCCAGCATGAAGTATGCATTGCTCTTCATAATCCCTTCTTGAATGAGAATGTAGCCACTGAGAGGTCACGTCCCTCTTAGATCAAACAATTCTCACTTGAAAAAGTTGTCCAAGGTGTTTTCTCTTCTGTACCAAGATGCTCATGCCTACTTTCTGTATTCGACTGAAGAAGCCTACTGTGTAGGCGAAACGTTTCGGAATAAAGTTGCCTATGTGTCTTACCTACCAACCTGTCGATATTGTATACCATTTTGATATTCACTCTGTCAGACACTGCAACACAATGGCATCTCGGTACAGAAGAGAAAACACCTTGGACAACTTTTTCAAGTGAGAATTGTTTGATCTGAGAGGGACGTGACCTCTCAGTGGCTACATTCTCACTTCCACCACTCTACACCTCTCCTTCGGACAGTATTTAAGTCTCAACACTGTCGCTTGATCTTCAGTTAGTTCCAGACTTTGGAACAGAACTTCTCCAGGCTGAGGGACTGACAACCTCAAATCTACGACTTCAAGGGTGATGGACTGATTACATCGTTTTCACTTCTCTACTGCATTGTAAATTGAGTTGGGCAAATATTTTGTTCGTGGGAAGGATTGTTAAGGACTTGCCTAGTATGGGCCAACAGGCCTGTTGCAGTGTTCCTCCTTTCTTATGTTCTTTCATTCTGGTACATAAGAACATAAGAAAGGAGGAACACTGCAGCAGGCCTGTTGGCCCATACTAGGCAGGTCCTTTACAATCCCTCCCACTAGAGATGTCAAGCCCACGATGATTCTCTTCAAATTACTTGTTCTCTAAAGGCTAAAATATTACTGTACACTGACTCACGAAATCGTAATGACAAGATTGCAAACAAACCATACCCCTGCCGGGATTGAACCCGCGGTCAGAGAGTCTCAAAACTCCAGCCCGTCGCATTAGCGGGTTCAATCCCTGCCGGGGTATGGTTTGATTACTGTACACTAACAGGCCCTTTCAAGACAGGTGAAATTGTAGAAATGAGAATATACTGAGAACTTTCATGGCACATATAAGTACGACAAAAGCACCTAAATTACTAGAAACAGTTGAAGTCCCTTGATTTGTACTCCCTGGAATGAAGGCGAAAAAGACACATGTTAATATATAAACTTGGAAAATCCTAGAGGGACTAGTCCCAAGTCTGCAAAGGAAATTACTCCCTAAGAAAGCAAAAGACTCGGGAGGAGATGCAACTTCTCTACATGAAAAGCAGGGGTGCCACGAGTATGCTAAGAGACAACACAGTAAGTGTCAGGGGCCCAAGACTGTTCAACTGCCTCCCAGCATACGTAAGGGGGATTACCAACAGATCCCTGGCTGCCTTCAAGAGGGAACTAGACAGGTACCTAAAGTCAGTACCTGACCAGTAGGGCTGTCGTTCATACGTCGGTTTATGTGCGGCCAGCAGTAACAACCTGGTTGATCAGCCCCTGGTCCACTGCGAGGCCTGGTCACGGGACCAGGCCTTTGGGTGGACCCATTATGTGCCTTTGTAATCTTTTGACTACCACCCACAGGATGGGTATGATGGGGTGCATAATAAACATATTAAGCTTAACAACTATATCATAATCACTGTAGAGAGTGTCATATCATAATCATTGTAGTGTCATATCAGAATCACTTTGGTGTCCTACAATCACTGTAGTGTCATATCATGATCACTGTAGAGAGTGTCATATAATCACCGCAGAGAGTGTCATATAATCACTGTAGAGTCACATAATCATTGTAGTGTCGTACTCACTGCATTGTCATATAATAATTGTAGTCATATAATCACTGTAGCGTCATAATCATTGTGGTGTCATATAATAATTGTAGTCATATAATCACTGTAGTGTCATAATAATCACTGTAGTATTATATAATCACTGTAGAGTCATATAATCACTATAGTGTCATATAATCACTATAGTGTCATCATAATCACCGTAGAGTTTCATATAATCACTGTAGTGTCATATAATCACTGTAGTGTCATCATAATCACTGTAGAGTGTCATATAATCATTGTAGAGTATCGCATAATCACTACAGTGTCATATAATCACTGTAGTGCCATATAATCACTGTTGCGTCATAATCACTGTAGTGTCATTTCATAATCATTGTAGTGTCATATGATCACTGTAGTTTCATATAATCACTGTTTACCTGGAGTTTACCTGGAGAGAGTTCCGGGGGTCAACGCCCCCGCGGCCCGGTCTGTGACCAGACCTCCTGGTGGATCAGAGCCTGATCAACCAGGCTGTTGCTGCTGGCTGCACGCAAACCAACGTACGAGCCACAGCCCGGCTGGTCAGGAACCGACTTTAGGTGCTTGTCCAGTGCCAGCTTGAAGACTGCCAGGGGTTTGTTGGTAATCCCCCTTATGTATGCTGGGAGGCAGTTGAACAGTCTCGGGACCCTGACACTTATTGTATGGTCTCTTAACGTGCTAGTGACACCCCTGCTTTTCATTGGGGGGATGTTGCATCGTCTGCCAAGTCTTTTGCTTTCGTAGTGAGTGATTTTCGTGTGCAAGTTCGGTACTAGTCCCTCTAGGATTTTCCAGGTGTATATAATCATGTATCTCTCCCGCCTGCATTCCAGGGAATACAGGTTCAGGATCCTCAAGCACTCCCAGTAATTGAGGTGTTTTATCTCCGTTATGCGCACCGTGAAGGTTCTCTGTACATTTTCTAGGTCAGCAATTTCACCTGCCTTGAAAGGTGCTGTTAGTGTGCAGCAATATTCCAACCTAAATAGAACAAGTGACCTGAAGAGTGTCATCATGAGCTTGGCATCCCTAGTTTTGAAGGTTCTCATTATCCATCCTGTCATTTTTCTAGCAGATGCGATTGATACAATGTTATGGTCCTTGAAGGTGAGATCCTCCGACATGATCACTCCCAGGTCTTTGACGTTGGTGTTTCGCTCTATTTTGTGGCCAGAATTTGTTTTGTACTCTGATGAAGATTTAATTTCCTCGTGTTTACCATATCTGAGTAATTGAAATTTCTCATCGTTGAACTTCATATTGTTTTCTGCAGCCCACTGAAAGATTCGGTTGATGTCCGCCTGGAGCCTTGCAGTGTCTGCAATGGAAGACACTGTCATGCAGATTCGGGTGTCATCTGCAAAGGAAGACACGGTGCTGTGTCTGACATCCTTGTCTATGTCGGATATGAGGATGAGGAACAAGATGGGAGCGAGTACTGTGCCTTGTGGAACAGAGCTTTTCACCGTAGCTGCCTCGGACTTTACTCTGTTGACGACTACTCTCTGTGTTCTGTTAGTGAGGAAATTATAGATCCATCGACCGACTTTTCCTGTTATCCCTTTAGCACGCATTTTGTGTGCTATTACGCCATGGTCACACTTGTCGAAGGCTTTTGCAATGTCTGTATATATTACATCTGCATTCTTTTTATCTTCTAGTGCATTTAGGACCTTGTCGTAGTGATCCAATAGTTGAGACAGACAGGAGCGACCTCTTCTAAACCCATATTGCCCTGGGTTGTGTAACTGATGGGTTTCTAAATGGGTGGTGATCTTGCTTCTTAGGACCCTTTCAAAGATTTTTATGATATGGGATGTTAGTGCTATCGGTCTGTAGTTCTTTGCTGTTGCTTTACTGCCCCCTTTGTGGAGTGGGGCTATGTCTGTTGTTTTTAGTAACTGTGGGACGACCCCCATGTCCATGCTCCCTCTCCACAGGATGGAAAAGGCTCGTGATAGGGGCTTCTTGCAGTTCTTGATGAACCCGGAGTTCCATGAGTCTGGCCCTGGGGTAGAGTGCATGGGCATGTCATTTATCGCCTGTTCGAAGTCATTTGGCGTCAGGATAACATCGGATAGGCTTGTGTTAACCAAATTTTGTGGCTCTCTCATAAAAGATTCATTTTGATCTTCGACTCTCAGTCTGGTTAGCGGCTTGCTAAAAACTGAGTCATATTGGGACTTGAGTAGCTCACTCATTTCCTTGCTGTCATCTGTGTAGGACCCATCTTGTTTAAGTAGGGGCCCAATACTGGATGTTGTTCTCGACTTTGATTTGGCATAGGAGAAGAAATACTTTGGGTTTCTTTCGATTTCATTTATGGCTTTTAGTTCTTCCTGCGATTCCTGACTCTTATAAGATTCCTTTAGCTTGAGTTCGATGCTTGCTATTTCTCTGACCAGTGTCTCCCTACGCATTTCAGATATATTGACCTCTTTTAGCCGCTCTGTTATTCTTTTCCGTCGCCTGTAAAGGGAGCGCCTGTCTCTTTCTATTTTACATCTACTCCTCCTTTTTCTTAGAGGAATAAGCCTTGTGCATACATCGAGTGCCACCAAGTTAATCTGTTCTAGGCATACGTTGGGGTCTGTGTTTCTTAGTATATCTTCCCAGCTTATATCGGTTAGGACTTGGTTTACTTGGTCCCACTTTATGTTTTTGTTATTGAAGTTGAATTTGGTGAATGCTCCCTCGTGACTAGTCTCATTATGTCGGTCTGGGGCTCCACGCATACATGTCTGAACCTTAATTATGTTGTGATCTAAGTATATTGTTTTTGATATGGTGACATTTCTTATCAGATCATCATTGTTAGTGAAGATGAGGTCTAGTGTATTCTCCAGTTTAGTAGGCTCTATTATTTGCTGGTTTAAATTGAATTTTGTGCAGAGATTTAAAAGCTCGTGTGAGTGTGAGTTTTCATCAGAGCTGCCTCCTGGTGTTATTACTGCAACAATATTATTTGCTATATTCCTCCATTTTAGGTGCCTTAAGTTGAAATCCCCCAGGAGCAAAATGTTGGGTGCAGGAGCTGGAAGATTTTCCAGACAGTGGTCAATTTTTAACAGCTGTTCCTGGAATTGCTGGGATGTTGCATCCGGAGGCTTGTAGACTACCACAATGACTAGGTTTTGGTTCTCGATCTTTACTGCTAAAACTTCCACTACATCATTTGAGGCATTTAGCAGTTCTGCGCAAACAAGTGACTCTGCAATGTACAGGCCAACCCCCCCCCCTCCTTTGCCTGCTCACTCTGTCACATCTGTATAGGTTGTAACCTGGGATCCATATTTCGTTGTCCAAGTGATCCTTTATGTGGGTCTTAGTGAAAGCCGCGAACATTGCCTTTGCCTCTGCAAGCAGTCCACGGATGAAAGGTATTTTGTTGTTTGTTGCTGGCTTTAGACCCTGTATATTTGCAAAGAAGAATGTCATCGGACTGGTGGTATTGTTCGTACTGGGGGGGGGGGATTTTTTCCGGCATTAGTATCTGTATCTGTTGGTTTGGAGTGGAGGCCATCGACTGTGGTTCCACTCCAGGAATGACTGGATTTGGTGTACGATTTCTGCCATTTCCTGCCAGTTTTTTTTCCTTCCTGGCACTAAAAAACCTGTCATCATAATCACTGTAGTGTCATATAATCACTGTAGAGTGTCATATAATCACTGTAGTGTCATAATCACTGTAGTTTCATATCATAATCATTGTAGTGTCATATGATCACTGTAGTTTCATATAATCACTGTAGTGTCATATATTAACTGTAGTTTCATATCATAACCACTGTAGAATGTCATATAATCACTGTAGTTTCATATCATAATCACTGTAGTGTCATATAATCACTAGTTTTATATCATAATCACTGTAGAGTGTCATATAATCAGTGGTGTACCTAAGGTATGGCACGTGTCATGGGCACTACTTGAAAGGGGGCACCACTGAGCGGTTTATATTATGTTAGACAAGTAATCCTCGGATAGTGAAAGAACTTTCTTCAGATGTAGAATCTGTCTTTGATTATCATGAGTGAGAAGCACTAGGATGGCTACATTGTTAAATCACTTATATAAAAATACAGTGGTGGGAGCTACGTGACTACATACCTCCTACTACCACTGCTCAGTGCAAACTGGCAGTAAGACCAATCATTCTCCTGCACAAACTAGGAGGTAGTCCAGAATTTTGTTCAAAATCTGTGAAATGTAATATTCTTATTAAAAATGTCATTTCCTTATTTCAGAGCATTGTATAAGAAGACCATGAAACATTTCTTTACGAAGAAGGAAGTGGAGGTGAAGGACGGAAGAGACGAACGTTGGAGGCAGAGGAGGAAGTCAAGAAGTCAAGCACGTTCTTCTTGCTCTTTGAAAATCCTGTAACAAGTTGTTAGACATATTCCATGGAGTCACCTGCATCTGCTACACATTTGTTAGAATCTGAAGGTGGATCAAGTACATATGTGTCACAAGACGAGGAGGATGTCATGTCAGATCAATCCGAGTATGACAGGTTTAGAAGTGAGGCTGCCAGAAAGAATGTGCACATGACCTTGAGGAGATACTTCAAGTTCTCCAGGACATGATAGACAATGAAAATGAGACCAGTGAAGCAAAAATTGACACAAACAATCTGTATAACCTTATGTTCAGTTACGATTTTCTGACTATGCTAGAGTTTTGGAACAAAGTACTCATTCGCATTGACCGTTTTCAAAAGAGGCTTCAGGATCCTAGCATGAACTTCCACGATGCTGCCCTCAGCCCTGGACCATTTTGCTGATTGAAGAGAAGTGTTAGTGAGTGACTCGAAGAAGGACTCGGTGTCTGTCAGGAATGGAATATTGAAGCTGAAAGTCGTCAGAGACGAAAGAAACGAATGGCTGAGGAGAACTCGAGAGACGTTGGGTTAACAGCTAAGGAGGTAATGGAGAGAGTCGTGAAGGGAACACTTGACCATCTTCATAGAGAAATGGATGAAAGGTTTGCTCTTTTGTACGGCACTGACGCCAAGTCTGGGTACTTCTCAGTGTCGAGGGACTGTGTTAAAGTACTGATAGTAACGACCTAAAGAAGCGCGAAAATTTGGGCGAACTGTACACCTCTGATGTCGATGGACAGCAGCTGTATGAAGAAATTTTGGATTGCAGAATGTTGGTATCAAGTTGGACCAGCATGAAAATATCAAGACCTGAAGAGCTTCTCGAATTTATTATTCAGTATGGAGATGAGAGCATCTTCCCCTGTCTTCACATTGCTATTCAGATAATGTTAACCATTGCAGTTTCCATCGCCACCTGTGAGAGATCATTCAGCAAATTAAAACTAATACCTTGGTATGTGACAGCCTCCATGTGTCACTCTGCTGAGTGTACAAAGAGAAGAAACTGAATAAAAACTGAATATGAGCACATAGACCAGTTTGTACCAGTGAAAACAAGGAAGGTGCAATTAAAGGTTTCATGTAGTACCATAATTTGTTAATTAAAAGATTAACAAGCTTGACTTGTATTTTTGAGCTGATTTTATGGTAAAGTTATCTAAAAGATGGGTATCAAATGTCTGGACAGGGGAGCATTTTCAGTGCTTGCCATAGGCACTACAGTGGACCCCCGGTATTCGATATTAATCCGTTCCTGAGAGCTCATCGAATACCGATAATATCGAAAACCGAATCAATTTTCCTCATAAGAAATAATGAAAATCAAATTAATCCTTGCAAGACACCCAAAAGTATGAAAAAAAAAATTTACTACATGAATTATTACGTTTAATGCAATAGAATAATTACAATAACAATAAAATAATTGACACTTACCATTAATGATGATCTGGTGATGATTGATGGGATGGAAGGAGGGGAGAGGTGTTAGTGTTTAGAAGGGGAATCCCCTTCCATTAGGACTTGAGGTAGCAAGTCCTTTTCCAGGGTTACTTCCCTTCTTCTTTTAATGCCACTAGGACCAGCTTGAGAGTCACTGGACCTCTGTCGCACAACAAATCTGTCCATAGAGCTCTGTACCTCCCATTCCTTTACGATTTGTCTAAAATGGGCCACAACATTGTCATTGTAATAGCTGTGTTAGGGTGATTTTCATCCATAAAGGTTTGCACTTCAACCCACTGTGCACACATTTCCTTAATTTTTGAAGTAGGCACAATGTATTCCACAACTGGTATAGGCTTCTCAGTGTGTATGAATTTGTATGTGTGTGTGTGTGTGTGTGTGTGTGTGAGAGAGAGAGACTCAGCAATCAACATTTGCACCAATAACTCACTACAGTTGTGACCGGGTGTGGAAGTGTGAATTGCTCATTACTCTAAAATTTGTTCATGATTGCAGCCATGTATAAACGTAAGTAACCATTCTTACAGTATTCATTACCTTTGTAACTTGTGAGTTCATTACCTTTTTAACTTGTGAGTTCATTACCTTGTACCTAGTTCAGCCATCAAAACTTTGGAGCCCGGTCCCTGGACCCATTGTGTACCTCTGTAATCTGTAAATACCTTTGTAACTTGTAATGATTGTGACTAGACCTACCTGGAGTTCATTACCTTTGTAAATTGTGAGTTCATTACCTTTGTAAATTGTGAATTCATTACCTCTGTAACTTGCTCAGCTATCAAAACTTTGAGGCCCAGTCCCTGGACCCATTATGTACCTCTGTAATCTTTTGACTACCGCCCACAGGATGGGTATGGGGTGCATAATAAACATATTAAACTAAGGCTTCTCAGGGTTAGCCCCAAACCCTTCAAAATCTTTCTTAATTTCCATACTAATTCTCACCCTTTTTACCACAGGGTTGGCACTAGAAGCTTTCTTGGGGCCCATGGTTACTTATTTTGCAGAAACAAGCACCAAACACAGTGATAATATGGATAATATGGAATGTACAGAATGTATCCTTAGATGTGAGCACACTGGCTGGCTTGTAAACACTGGCACACAAGGGGCAGTTCAGGCTACATGTGGACAGGTCTCGTACGAATCGTATCGAATACCGGGTTTTCAATCGAATACCGAGGAAATTTTTTTGCGATATAATGCATTGAATACCGGATTTATCGAATACCGATGCCATCGAATACCGGGGGTCCACTGTATTTTCTGTAGATACGCCCCTCCATATAATCACTGTAGTGTCATATCATAATTACTATGGAGTATCATATAATCACTGTAGAGAGCATCCTATCATAATCACTGCAGAGTTATATAATCACTAGTGAGCGTCATATCATAATCACTGTAGAAAGCTGCAGTCTTCGCTGTGCAGATTATCCTCTGCCGTAATCTTAGATCTAGATAAGGTACAATAATTTTATTATCTACTTTCACTCTATCTCCAGCCTGGTTGATCAGACCCTGATCCACCACGAGGCCTGGTCTCAGACCGAGCCGCGGGGGCGTTGACCCCCGAAACCCTCTTCAGGTAAACTTCAGGTATCTAAGAATGACATGTTCTTATTACCACTTGAGCTGCTAGTCAAAGATATTGTGTTCCTATTGCTATTACCTGAGCCTGGTATAGCATTCTCATCTCTACTCTCATTGACAGTTGCTGGTATACTTTTCTCTGTATTAACTGTGACTGGGGCGACTTTCTTACTAATAGTTGCGCTACACTAGTTACTAAATATGAATCATTCACACTATCCACCAAAGATGGAGTATTCTTGTTTTAACCTTATATACTTATTGAAGTTAATTCATTAACACTACCCAACAAGGGGTAGATTTTTTTAGATTTTGCCACCGAAGTGGCTAGTTTATTGTGCAGCCCATATCCATCCTGTGGACGGTAGTGCAAGAGCATGTGGATACACAAAAGGCCTAGGAACTAGGCCCCAAAAGGGTTAACAGGTGTACATATGGATTTATATCTACATATCTACAGTTCACTTATCTATTAAAAGTAAATTTAGGAAATTTGCTTAGTATGTCTGGTATCTTATTTTCATTAATATCTTGACATATCACATAGGTTATTATACTATCTATCTCTGTATTCCTCAATAAGTGGACAATTAAGCACATAGTGTTCAAGATAGTGACCATATGCCTGATCACATAATTTGCATTTAGTTTGATCATCATCTGTGTGTCTCCCAAACTGCCAGAAGTACTTGTAACCAAGCCTAAGCCTGGCCACTACAACATCAGTCAGTCTGTTCACATTGCAAGTTGCTCCGTAAACATACTTATCTACATTCATGTTATCATAGTGGGTTATAGAATTAATCAGACTTCTAACTGCATTCCTATAACAATCATTTTCATTATTTACTTCTCTCCTAATGTTATTCCTCATGCTAGACACAGATATACCAAAGTTATATTCTACATTCTCCTTCTGGGTACTCTTCTTGGCTAACATATCAACTTTATCATGAAGGAGTAATCCAATGTGTGATGGTATCCACAGCAATTGTACATTAATTCCTTTGTCCCGGATTTTTGAGTAGCTGTACCTGGCTTCTCTAATGAGCAAGGGGTAGTGTTAATTCAAATTCAAATTCAAATTCAAAGTTTATTCTCTATAAAGATTACAATGTTGAATTTACAGAATTTGGTTGTTGTGTGGTTTACATGTAGTTAAATAATGATTACAGAGTGTACCACTAGAACGTCTAGCATGGCTAGGCATTTCGGGCAGACTTGGGAGTATTCTTGACTGCATCAGTCACTTCGCTGATTGTTATTTTGAGAAGATCACACTGACATTAGTAAAAGTATTTTTTTAAAGCAAATGTGGTGGTATTGACACTCCACATTCCTAAGTATCAGTGAAAGAAACAACACCACTATTCAAAATTCCACTGGCAAGCAGAATCACTCTTGTAATCTACAACTGTATTCCTTTAGTGTTGATCTACAGCTCCTGTGGTTCTTAAGGGTGTTGATCTACAGCTCCTGTGGTTCTTAATTAAGGGTGTTGATCTACAGCTTCTGTGGTTCTTAAGTGTTGATCTACAGCTCCTGTGGTTCTTAAGAGTGCTGATCTACATTCTACAGTTCCCGTGCTGTAGGTGCACGAGTCAGATTGTTGGTGCGTTAGTAAGTCAGCGTAGGTGCGTGAGTCAGTATAGGTGCGTGAGTCAGTATAAGTGCCTGAGTCAGTTTAGGTGCGTGAGTCAGTATAAGTCCGTGAGTCAGTATAGGTCCGTGAGTCAGTATAGGTCTGTGAGTCAGTACAGTTCCGTGAGTCAATGTAGGTCCGTGAGTCGATGTAGGTCCGTGTCTCAGAGAATAGGGATTCAGCGGATTGTCTATGTATCGCCATTCTATCATGCAGAAGGAGCCACTTGTCTATGGTGCATCCAGTAAAATCAGCAGACTCTTGGACGTCACTACTGCCCGACTCCGGCAAGCATCTCTGGGAGGTTACATCACCAACTGAGGTACCTGGAGTTTACCTGGAGAGAGTTTCGGGGGTCAACGCCCCCGCGGCCCGGTCTGTGACCAGGCCTCCTGGTGGATCAGCGCCTGATCAACCAGGCTGTTGCTGCTGGCTGCACGCAAACCAACGTACGAGCCACAGCCCGGCTGATCAGGAACTGACTTTAGGTGCTTGTCCAGTGCCAGCTTGAAGACTGCCAGGGGTCTGTTGGTAATCCCCCTTATGTGTGCTGGGAGGCAGTTGAACAGTCTCGGGCCCCTGACACTTATTGTATGGTCTCTTAACGTGCTAGTGACACCCCTGCTTTACATTGGGGGGATGGTGCATCGTCTGCCAAGTCTTTTGCTTTCGTAGTGAGTGATTTTCGTGTGCAAGTTCGGTACTAGTCCCTCTAGGATTTTCCAGGTGTATATAATCATGTATCTCTCCCTCCTGCGTTCCAGGGAATACAGGTT
The DNA here is from genome assembly GCF_038502225.1 of Cherax quadricarinatus. Lineage (NCBI taxonomy): Eukaryota > Metazoa > Arthropoda > Malacostraca > Decapoda > Parastacidae > Cherax > Cherax quadricarinatus. The sequence goes on along the minus strand of NW_027195983.1, from coordinate 215 downwards.
TAGAAACCTCAAGCGCTCCCAGTAATTGAGGTGTTTTATCTCCGTTATGCGCGCCGTGAAAGTTATCTGTACATTTTCTAGGTAGACATAACTAAATATCAACCTTGCCAAGTGAACTGTTGCTACACCCGACGTCATCATGTACTGGAATGCGATAAAATTGTTGAGTTTGGAGACAACTCACAAATGTTAAAGAAGTCCAAATATTTTGTCCA